>NC_091167.1:8178173-8373062 GCF_040958095.1 Procambarus clarkii | reverse complement strand
CCCAAAGAATGAGGTGATTTGGTGAAATGCTATGCCCAAGATTACCATCCGAGTTGCTGTCGGGGAAGTGGCTCAAATAGCCTTGGCTATCACTTCCTTTTGACGGCCGTGATGGTCAAGTGGATTAAGGCGCCCTGTAGTTACCAGTTGCATTGCTCCTGGGAGTATGGGTTCGAGTCACTTCTGGGGTGTGAGTTTTCATTCGCATATAGTCCTGGGGACCATTCAGGCTTGTTCGCATTTGTGTTCCTCACGTGTGCCCCAAAGAATGAGGTGATTTGGTGAAATGCTATGCCCAAGATTACCATCCGAGTTGCTGTCGGGGAAGTGGCTCAAATAGCCTTGGCTATCACTTCCTTTTGACGGCCGTGATGGTCAAGTGGATTAAGGCGCCCTGTAGTTACCAGTTGCATTGCTCCTGGGAGTATGGGTTCGAGTCACTTCTGGGGTGTGAGTTTTCATTCGCATATAGTCCTGGGGACCATTCAGGCTTGTTCGCATTTGTGTTCCTCACGTGTGCCCCAAAGAATGAGGTGATTTGGTGAAATGCTATGCCCAAGATTACCATCCGAGTTGCTGTCGGGGAAGTGGCTCAAATAGCCTTGGCTATCACTTCCTTTTGACGGCCGTGATGGTCAAGTGGATTAAGGCGCCCTGTAGTTACCAGTTGCATTGCTCCTGGGAGTATGGGTTCGAGTCACTTCTGGGGTGTGAGTTTTCATTCGCATATAGTCCTGGGGACCATTCAGGCTTGTTCGCATTTGTGTTCCTCACGTGTGCCCCAAAGAATGAGGTGATTTGGTGAAATGCTATGCCCAAGATTACCATCCGAGTTGCTGTCGGGGAAGTGGCTCAAATAGCCTTGGCTATCACTTCCTTTTGACGGCCGTGATGGTCAAGTGGATTAAGGCGCCCTGTAGTTACCAGTTGCATTGCTCCTGGGAGTATGGGTTCGAGTCACTTCTGGGGTGTGAGTTTTCATTCGCATATAGTCCTGGGGACCATTCAGGCTTGTTCGCATTTGTGTTCCTCACGTGTGCCCCAAAGAATGAGGTGATTTGGTGAAATGCTATGCCCAAGATTACCATCCGAGTTGCTGTCGGGGAAGTGGCTCAAATAGCCTTGGCTATCACTTCCTTTTGACGGCCGTGATGGTCAAGTGGATTAAGGCGCCCTGTAGTTACCAGTTGCATTGCTCCTGGGAGTATGGGTTCGAGTCACTTCTGGGGTGTGAGTTTTCATTCGCATATAGTCCTGGGGACCATTCAGGCTTGTTCGCATTTGTGTTCCTCACGTGTGCCCCAAAGAATGAGGTGATTTGGTGAAATGCTATGCCCAAGATTACCATCCGAGTTGCTGTCGGGGAAGTGGCTCAAATAGCCTTGGCTATCACTTCCTTTTGACGGCCGTGATGGTCAAGTGGATTAAGGCGCCCTGTAGTTACCAGTTGCATTGCTCCTGGGAGTATGGGTTCGAGTCACTTCTGGG
This sequence comes from Procambarus clarkii, assembly GCF_040958095.1. Taxonomy (NCBI): domain Eukaryota; kingdom Metazoa; phylum Arthropoda; class Malacostraca; order Decapoda; family Cambaridae; genus Procambarus; species Procambarus clarkii. The sequence continues at coordinate 8,371,574 of NC_091167.1, read as the reverse complement.
GTGTGAGTTTTCATTCGCATATAGTCCTGGGGACCATTCAGGCTTGTTCGCATTTGTGTTCCTCACGTGTGCCCCAAAGAATGAGGTGATTTGGTGAAATGCTATGCCCAAGATTACCATCCGAGTTGCTGTCGGGGAAGTGGCTCAAATAGCCTTGGCTATCACTTCCTTTTGACGGCCGTGATGGTCAAGTGGATTAAGGCGCCCTGTAGTTACCAGTTGCATTGCTCCTGGGAGTATGGGTTCGAGTCACTTCTGGGGTGTGAGTTTTCATTCGCATATAGTCCTGGGGACCATTCAGGCTTGTTCGCATTTGTGTTCCTCACGTGTGCCCCAAAGAATGAGGTGATTTGGTGAAATGCTATGCCCAAGATTACCATCCGAGTTGCTGTCGGGGAAGTGGCTCAAATAGCCTTGGCTATCACTTCCTTTTGACGGCCGTGATGGTCAAGTGGATTAAGGCGCCCTGTAGTTACCAGTTGCATTGCTCCTGGGAGTATGGGTTCGAGTCACTTCTGGGGTGTGAGTTTTCATTCGCATATAGTCCTGGGGACCATTCAGGCTTGTTCGCATTTGTGTTCCTCACGTGTGCCCCAAAGAATGAGGTGATTTGGTGAAATGCTATGCCCAAGATTACCATCCGAGTTGCTGTCGGGGAAGTGGCTCAAATAGCCTTGGCTATCACTTCCTTTTGACGGCCGTGATGGTCAAGTGGATTAAGGCGCCCTGTAGTTACCAGTTGCATTGCTCCTGGGAGTATGGGTTCGAGTCACTTCTGGGGTGTGAGTTTTCATTCGCATATAGTCCTGGGGACCATTCAGGCTTGTTCGCATTTGTGTTCCTCACGTGTGCCCCAAAGAATGAGGTGATTTGGTGAAATGCTATGCCCAAGATTACCATCCGAGTTGCTGTCGGGGAAGTGGCTCAAATAGCCTTGGCTATCACTTCCTTTTGACGGCCGTGATGGTCAAGTGGATTAAGGCGCCCTGTAGTTACCAGTTGCATTGCTCCTGGGAGTATGGGTTCGAGTCACTTCTGGGGTGTGAGTTTTCATTCGCATATAGTCCTGGGGACCATTCAGGCTTGTTCGCATTTGTGTTCCTCACGTGTGCCCCAAAGAATGAGGTGATTTGGTGAAATGCTATGCCCAAGATTACCATCCGAGTTGCTGTCGGGGAAGTGGCTCAAATAGCCTTGGCTATCACTTCCTTTTGACGGCCGTGATGGTCAAGTGGATTAAGGCGCCCTGTAGTTACCAGTTGCATTGCTCCTGGGAGTATGGGTTCGAGTCACTTCTGGGGTGTGAGTTTTCATTCGCATATAGTCCTGGGGACCATTCAGGCTTGTTCGCATTTGTGTTCCTCACGTGTGCCCCAAAGAATGAGGTGATTTGGTGAAATGCTATGCCCAAGATTACCATCCGAGTTGCTGTCGGGGAAGTGGCTCAAATAGCCTTGGCTATCACTTCCTTTTGACGGCCGTGATGGTCAAGTGGATTAAGGCGCCCTGTAGTTACCAGTTGCATTGCTCCTGGGAGTATGGGTTCGAGTCACTTCTGGGGTGTGAGTTTTCATTCGCATATAGTCCTGGGGACCATTCAGGCTTGTTCGCATTTGTGTTCCTCACGTGTGCCCCAAAGAATGAGGTGATTTGGTGAAATGCTATGCCCAAGATTACCATCCGAGTTGCTGTCGGGGAAGTGGCTCAAATAGCCTTGGCTATCACTTCCTTTTGACGGCCGTGATGGTCAAGTGGATTAAGGCGCCCTGTAGTTACCAGTTGCATTGCTCCTGGGAGTATGGGTTCGAGTCACTTCTGGGGTGTGAGTTTTCATTCGCATATAGTCCTGGGGACCATTCAGGCTTGTTCGCATTTGTGTTCCTCACGTGTGCCCCAAAGAATGAGGTGATTTGGTGAAATGCTATGCCCAAGATTACCATCCGAGTTGCTGTCGGGGAAGTGGCTCAAATAGCCTTGGCTATCACTTCCTTTTGACGGCCGTGATGGTCAAGTGGATTAAGGCGCCCTGTAGTTACCAGTTGCATTGCTCCTGGGAGTATGGGTTCGAGTCACTTCTGGGGTGTGAGTTTTCATTCGCATATAGTCCTGGGGACCATTCAGGCTTGTTCGCATTTGTGTTCCTCACGTGTGCCCCAAAGAATGAGGTGATTTGGTGAAATGCTATGCCCAAGATTACCATCCGAGTTGCTGTCGGGGAAGTGGCTCAAATAGCCTTGGCTATCACTTCCTTTTGACGGCCGTGATGGTCAAGTGGATTAAGGCGCCCTGTAGTTACCAGTTGCATTGCTCCTGGGAGTATGGGTTCGAGTCACTTCTGGGGTGTGAGTTTTCATTCGCATATAGTCCTGGGGACCATTCAGGCTTGTTCGCATTTGTGTTCCTCACGTGTGCCCCAAAGAATGAGGTGATTTGGTGAAATGCTATGCCCAAGATTACCATCCGAGTTGCTGTCGGGGAAGTGGCTCAAATAGCCTTGGCTATCACTTCCTTTTGACGGCCGTGATGGTCAAGTGGATTAAGGCGCCCTGTAGTTACCAGTTGCATTGCTCCTGGGAGTATGGGTTCGAGTCACTTCTGGGGTGTGAGTTTTCATTCGCATATAGTCCTGGGGACCATTCAGGCTTGTTCGCATTTGTGTTCCTCACGTGTGCCCCAAAGAATGAGGTGATTTGGTGAAATGCTATGCCCAAGATTACCATCCGAGTTGCTGTCGGGGAAGTGGCTCAAATAGCCTTGGCTATCACTTCCTTTTGACGGCCGTGATGGTCAAGTGGATTAAGGCGCCCTGTAGTTACCAGTTGCATTGCTCCTGGGAGTATGGGTTCGAGTCACTTCTGGGGTGTGAGTTTTCATTCGCATATAGTCCTGGGGACCATTCAGGCTTGTTCGCATTTGTGTTCCTCACGTGTGCCCCAAAGAATGAGGTGATTTGGTGAAATGCTATGCCCAAGATTACCATCCGAGTTGCTGTCGGGGAAGTGGCTCAAATAGCCTTGGCTATCACTTCCTTTTGACGGCCGTGATGGTCAAGTGGATTAAGGCGCCCTGTAGTTACCAGTTGCATTGCTCCTGGGAGTATGGGTTCGAGTCACTTCTGGGGTGTGAGTTTTCATTCGCATATAGTCCTGGGGACCATTCAGGCTTGTTCGCATTTGTGTTCCTCACGTGTGCCCCAAAGAATGAGGTGATTTGGTGAAATGCTATGCCCAAGATTACCATCCGAGTTGCTGTCGGGGAAGTGGCTCAAATAGCCTTGGCTATCACTTCCTTTTGACGGCCGTGATGGTCAAGTGGATTAAGGCGCCCTGTAGTTACCAGTTGCATTGCTCCTGGGAGTATGGGTTCGAGTCACTTCTGGGGTGTGAGTTTTCATTCGCATATAGTCCTGGGGACCATTCAGGCTTGTTCGCATTTGTGTTCCTCACGTGTGCCCCAAAGAATGAGGTGATTTGGTGAAATGCTATGCCCAAGATTACCATCCGAGTTGCTGTCGGGGAAGTGGCTCAAATAGCCTTGGCTATCACTTCCTTTTGACGGCCGTGATGGTCAAGTGGATTAAGGCGCCCTGTAGTTACCAGTTGCATTGCTCCTGGGAGTATGGGTTCGAGTCACTTCTGGGGTGTGAGTTTTCATTCGCATATAGTCCTGGGGACCATTCAGGCTTGTTCGCATTTGTGTTCCTCACGTGTGCCCCAAAGAATGAGGTGATTTGGTGAAATGCTATGCCCAAGATTACCATCCGAGTTGCTGTCGGGGAAGTGGCTCAAATAGCCTTGGCTATCACTTCCTTTTGACGGCCGTGATGGTCAAGTGGATTAAGGCGCCCTGTAGTTACCAGTTGCATTGCTCCTGGGAGTATGGGTTCGAGTCACTTCTGGGGTGTGAGTTTTCATTCGCATATAGTCCTGGGGACCATTCAGGCTTGTTCGCATTTGTGTTCCTCACGTGTGCCCCAAAGAATGAGGTGATTTGGTGAAATGCTATGCCCAAGATTACCATCCGAGTTGCTGTCGGGGAAGTGGCTCAAATAGCCTTGGCTATCACTTCCTTTTGACGGCCGTGATGGTCAAGTGGATTAAGGCGCCCTGTAGTTACCAGTTGCATTGCTCCTGGGAGTATGGGTTCGAGTCACTTCTGGGGTGTGAGTTTTCATTCGCATATAGTCCTGGGGACCATTCAGGCTTGTTCGCATTTGTGTTCCTCACGTGTGCCCCAAAGAATGAGGTGATTTGGTGAAATGCTATGCCCAAGATTACCATCCGAGTTGCTGTCGGGGAAGTGGCTCAAATAGCCTTGGCTATCACTTCCTTTTGACGGCCGTGATGGTCAAGTGGATTAAGGCGCCCTGTAGTTACCAGTTGCATTGCTCCTGGGAGTATGGGTTCGAGTCACTTCTGGGGTGTGAGTTTTCATTCGCATATAGTCCTGGGGACCATTCAGGCTTGTTCGCATTTGTGTTCCTCACGTGTGCCCCAAAGAATGAGGTGATTTGGTGAAATGCTATGCCCAAGATTACCATCCGAGTTGCTGTCGGGGAAGTGGCTCAAATAGCCTTGGCTATCACTTCCTTTTGACGGCCGTGATGGTCAAGTGGATTAAGGCGCCCTGTAGTTACCAGTTGCATTGCTCCTGGGAGTATGGGTTCGAGTCACTTCTGGGGTGTGAGTTTTCATTCGCATATAGTCCTGGGGACCATTCAGGCTTGTTCGCATTTGTGTTCCTCACGTGTGCCCCAAAGAATGAGGTGATTTGGTGAAATGCTATGCCCAAGATTACCATCCGAGTTGCTGTCGGGGAAGTGGCTCAAATAGCCTTGGCTATCACTTCCTTTTGACGGCCGTGATGGTCAAGTGGATTAAGGCGCCCTGTAGTTACCAGTTGCATTGCTCCTGGGAGTATGGGTTCGAGTCACTTCTGGGGTGTGAGTTTTCATTCGCATATAGTCCTGGGGACCATTCAGGCTTGTTCGCATTTGTGTTCCTCACGTGTGCCCCAAAGAATGAGGTGATTTGGTGAAATGCTATGCCCAAGATTACCATCCGAGTTGCTGTCGGGGAAGTGGCTCAAATAGCCTTGGCTATCACTTCCTTTTGACGGCCGTGATGGTCAAGTGGATTAAGGCGCCCTGTAGTTACCAGTTGCATTGCTCCTGGGAGTATGGGTTCGAGTCACTTCTGGGGTGTGAGTTTTCATTCGCATATAGTCCTGGGGACCATTCAGGCTTGTTCGCATTTGTGTTCCTCACGTGTGCCCCAAAGAATGAGGTGATTTGGTGAAATGCTATGCCCAAGATTACCATCCGAGTTGCTGTCGGGGAAGTGGCTCAAATAGCCTTGGCTATCACTTCCTTTTGACGGCCGTGATGGTCAAGTGGATTAAGGCGCCCTGTAGTTACCAGTTGCATTGCTCCTGGGAGTATGGGTTCGAGTCACTTCTGGGGTGTGAGTTTTCATTCGCATATAGTCCTGGGGACCATTCAGGCTTGTTCGCATTTGTGTTCCTCACGTGTGCCCCAAAGAATGAGGTGATTTGGTGAAATGCTATGCCCAAGATTACCATCCGAGTTGCTGTCGGGGAAGTGGCTCAAATAGCCTTGGCTATCACTTCCTTTTGACGGCCGTGATGGTCAAGTGGATTAAGGCGCCCTGTAGTTACCAGTTGCATTGCTCCTGGGAGTATGGGTTCGAGTCACTTCTGGGGTGTGAGTTTTCATTCGCATATAGTCCTGGGGACCATTCAGGCTTGTTCGCATTTGTGTTCCTCACGTGTGCCCCAAAGAATGAGGTGATTTGGTGAAATGCTATGCCCAAGATTACCATCCGAGTTGCTGTCGGGGAAGTGGCTCAAATAGCCTTGGCTATCACTTCCTTTTGACGGCCGTGATGGTCAAGTGGATTAAGGCGCCCTGTAGTTACCAGTTGCATTGCTCCTGGGAGTATGGGTTCGAGTCACTTCTGGGGTGTGAGTTTTCATTCGCATATAGTCCTGGGGACCATTCAGGCTTGTTCGCATTTGTGTTCCTCACGTGTGCCCCAAAGAATGAGGTGATTTGGTGAAATGCTATGCCCAAGATTACCATCCGAGTTGCTGTCGGGGAAGTGGCTCAAATAGCCTTGGCTATCACTTCCTTTTGACGGCCGTGATGGTCAAGTGGATTAAGGCGCCCTGTAGTTACCAGTTGCATTGCTCCTGGGAGTATGGGTTCGAGTCACTTCTGGGGTGTGAGTTTTCATTCGCATATAGTCCTGGGGACCATTCAGGCTTGTTCGCATTTGTGTTCCTCACGTGTGCCCCAAAGAATGAGGTGATTTGGTGAAATGCTATGCCCAAGATTACCATCCGAGTTGCTGTCGGGGAAGTGGCTCAAATAGCCTTGGCTATCACTTCCTTTTGACGGCCGTGATGGTCAAGTGGATTAAGGCGCCCTGTAGTTACCAGTTGCATTGCTCCTGGGAGTATGGGTTCGAGTCACTTCTGGGGTGTGAGTTTTCATTCGCATATAGTCCTGGGGACCATTCAGGCTTGTTCGCATTTGTGTTCCTCACGTGTGCCCCAAAGAATGAGGTGATTTGGTGAAATGCTATGCCCAAGATTACCATCCGAGTTGCTGTCGGGGAAGTGGCTCAAATAGCCTTGGCTATCACTTCCTTTTGACGGCCGTGATGGTCAAGTGGATTAAGGCGCCCTGTAGTTACCAGTTGCATTGCTCCTGGGAGTATGGGTTCGAGTCACTTCTGGGGTGTGAGTTTTCATTCGCATATAGTCCTGGGGACCATTCAGGCTTGTTCGCATTTGTGTTCCTCACGTGTGCCCCAAAGAATGAGGTGATTTGGTGAAATGCTATGCCCAAGATTACCATCCGAGTTGCTGTCGGGGAAGTGGCTCAAATAGCCTTGGCTATCACTTCCTTTTGACGGCCGTGATGGTCAAGTGGATTAAGGCGCCCTGTAGTTACCAGTTGCATTGCTCCTGGGAGTATGGGTTCGAGTCACTTCTGGGGTGTGAGTTTTCATTCGCATATAGTCCTGGGGACCATTCAGGCTTGTTCGCATTTGTGTTCCTCACGTGTGCCCCAAAGAATGAGGTGATTTGGTGAAATGCTATGCCCAAGATTACCATCCGAGTTGCTGTCGGGGAAGTGGCTCAAATAGCCTTGGCTATCACTTCCTTTTGACGGCCGTGATGGTCAAGTGGATTAAGGCGCCCTGTAGTTACCAGTTGCATTGCTCCTGGGAGTATGGGTTCGAGTCACTTCTGGGGTGTGAGTTTTCATTCGCATATAGTCCTGGGGACCATTCAGGCTTGTTCGCATTTGTGTTCCTCACGTGTGCCCCAAAGAATGAGGTGATTTGGTGAAATGCTATGCCCAAGATTACCATCCGAGTTGCTGTCGGGGAAGTGGCTCAAATAGCCTTGGCTATCACTTCCTTTTGACGGCCGTGATGGTCAAGTGGATTAAGGCGCCCTGTAGTTACCAGTTGCATTGCTCCTGGGAGTATGGGTTCGAGTCACTTCTGGGGTGTGAGTTTTCATTCGCATATAGTCCTGGGGACCATTCAGGCTTGTTCGCATTTGTGTTCCTCACGTGTGCCCCAAAGAATGAGGTGATTTGGTGAAATGCTATGCCCAAGATTACCATCCGAGTTGCTGTCGGGGAAGTGGCTCAAATAGCCTTGGCTATCACTTCCTTTTGACGGCCGTGATGGTCAAGTGGATTAAGGCGCCCTGTAGTTACCAGTTGCATTGCTCCTGGGAGTATGGGTTCGAGTCACTTCTGGGGTGTGAGTTTTCATTCGCATATAGTCCTGGGGACCATTCAGGCTTGTTCGCATTTGTGTTCCTCACGTGTGCCCCAAAGAATGAGGTGATTTGGTGAAATGCTATGCCCAAGATTACCATCCGAGTTGCTGTCGGGGAAGTGGCTCAAATAGCCTTGGCTATCACTTCCTTTTGACGGCCGTGATGGTCAAGTGGATTAAGGCGCCCTGTAGTTACCAGTTGCATTGCTCCTGGGAGTATGGGTTCGAGTCACTTCTGGGGTGTGAGTTTTCATTCGCATATAGTCCTGGGGACCATTCAGGCTTGTTCGCATTTGTGTTCCTCACGTGTGCCCCAAAGAATGAGGTGATTTGGTGAAATGCTATGCCCAAGATTACCATCCGAGTTGCTGTCGGGGAAGTGGCTCAAATAGCCTTGGCTATCACTTCCTTTTGACGGCCGTGATGGTCAAGTGGATTAAGGCGCCCTGTAGTTACCAGTTGCATTGCTCCTGGGAGTATGGGTTCGAGTCACTTCTGGGGTGTGAGTTTTCATTCGCATATAGTCCTGGGGACCATTCAGGCTTGTTCGCATTTGTGTTCCTCACGTGTGCCCCAAAGAATGAGGTGATTTGGTGAAATGCTATGCCCAAGATTACCATCCGAGTTGCTGTCGGGGAAGTGGCTCAAATAGCCTTGGCTATCACTTCCTTTTGACGGCCGTGATGGTCAAGTGGATTAAGGCGCCCTGTAGTTACCAGTTGCATTGCTCCTGGGAGTATGGGTTCGAGTCACTTCTGGGGTGTGAGTTTTCATTCGCATATAGTCCTGGGGACCATTCAGGCTTGTTCGCATTTGTGTTCCTCACGTGTGCCCCAAAGAATGAGGTGATTTGGTGAAATGCTATGCCCAAGATTACCATCCGAGTTGCTGTCGGGGAAGTGGCTCAAATAGCCTTGGCTATCACTTCCTTTTGACGGCCGTGATGGTCAAGTGGATTAAGGCGCCCTGTAGTTACCAGTTGCATTGCTCCTGGGAGTATGGGTTCGAGTCACTTCTGGGGTGTGAGTTTTCATTCGCATATAGTCCTGGGGACCATTCAGGCTTGTTCGCATTTGTGTTCCTCACGTGTGCCCCAAAGAATGAGGTGATTTGGTGAAATGCTATGCCCAAGATTACCATCCGAGTTGCTGTCGGGGAAGTGGCTCAAATAGCCTTGGCTATCACTTCCTTTTGACGGCCGTGATGGTCAAGTGGATTAAGGCGCCCTGTAGTTACCAGTTGCATTGCTCCTGGGAGTATGGGTTCGAGTCACTTCTGGGGTGTGAGTTTTCATTCGCATATAGTCCTGGGGACCATTCAGGCTTGTTCGCATTTGTGTTCCTCACGTGTGCCCCAAAGAATGAGGTGATTTGGTGAAATGCTATGCCCAAGATTACCATCCGAGTTGCTGTCGGGGAAGTGGCTCAAATAGCCTTGGCTATCACTTCCTTTTGACGGCCGTGATGGTCAAGTGGATTAAGGCGCCCTGTAGTTACCAGTTGCATTGCTCCTGGGAGTATGGGTTCGAGTCACTTCTGGGGTGTGAGTTTTCATTCGCATATAGTCCTGGGGACCATTCAGGCTTGTTCGCATTTGTGTTCCTCACGTGTGCCCCAAAGAATGAGGTGATTTGGTGAAATGCTATGCCCAAGATTACCATCCGAGTCGCTGTCGGGAAAGTGGCTCAAATAGCCTTGGCTATCACTTCCTTTTGACGGCCGTGATGGTCAAGTGGATTAAGGCGCCCTGTAGTTACCAGTTGCATTGCTCCTGGGAGTATGGGTTCGAGTCACTTCTGGGGTGTGAGTTTTCATTCGCATATAGTCCTGGGGACCATTCAGGCTTGTTCGCATTTGTGTTCCTCACGTGTGCCCCAAAGAATGAGGTGATTTGGTGAAATGCTATGCCCAAGATTACCATCCGAGTTGCTGTCGGGGAAGTGGCTCAAATAGCCTTGGCTATCACTTCCTTTTGACGGCCGTGATGGTCAAGTGGATTAAGGCGCCCTGTAGTTACCAGTTGCATTGCTCCTGGGAGTATGGGTTCGAGTCACTTCTGGGGTGTGAGTTTTCATTCGCATATAGTCCTGGGGACCATTCAGGCTTGTTCGCATTTGTGTTCCTCACGTGTGCCCCAAAGAATGAGGTGATTTGGTGAAATGCTATGCCCAAGATTACCATCCGAGTTGCTGTCAGGGGAAGTGGCTCAAATAGCCTTGGCTATCACTTCCTTTTGACGGCCGTGATGGTCAAGTGGATTAAGGCGCCCTGTAGTTACCAGATTGCATTGCTCCTGGGAGTATGGGTTCGAGTCACTTCTGGGGTGTGAGTTTTCATTCGCATATAGTCCTGGGGACCATTCAGGCTTGTTCGCATTTGTGTTCCTCACGTGTGCCCCAAAGAATGAGGTGATTTGGTGAAATGCTATGCCCAAGATTACCATCCGAGTTGCTGTCGGGGAAGTGGCTCAAATAGCCTTGGCTATCACTTCCTTTTGACGGCCGTGATGGTCAAGTGGATTAAGGCGCCCTGTAGTTACCAGTTGCATTGCTCCTGGGAGTATGGGTTCGAGTCACTTCTGGGGTGTGAGTTTTCATTCGCATATAGTCCTGGGGACCATTCAGGCTTGTTCGCATTTGTGTTCCTCACGTGTGCCCCAAAGAATGAGGTGATTTGGTGAAATGCTATGCCCAAGATTACCATCCGAGTTGCTGTCGGGGAAGTGGCTCAAATAGCCTTGGCTATCACTTCCTTTTGACGGCCGTGATGGTCAAGTGGATTAAGGCGCCCTGTAGTTACCAGTTGCATTGCTCCTGGGAGTATGGGTTCGAGTCACTTCTGGGGTGTGAGTTTTCATTCGCATATAGTCCTGGGGACCATTCAGGCTTGTTCGCATTTGTGTTCTTCACGTGTGCCCCAAAGAATGAGGTGATTTGGTGAAATGCTATGCCCAAGATTACCATCCGAGTTGCTGTCGGGGAAGTGGCTCAAATAGCCTTGGCTATCACTTCCTTTTGACGGCCGTGATGGTCAAGTGGATTAAGGCGCCCTGTAGTTACCAGTTGCATTGCTCCTGTGAGTATGGGTTCGAGTCACTTCTGGGGTGTGAGTTTTCATTCATATATATATATATATATATATATGTCGTACCTAGTAGCCAGAACGCACTTCTCAGCCTACTATGCAAGGCCCGATTTGCCTAATAAGCCAAGTTTTCCTGAATTAAATTATTTTCTCTAATTTTTTTTTTATGAAATGATAAAGCTACCCATTTCATTATATATCAGGTCATTTTTTTTATTGGAGTTAATATTAACGTAGATATATGACCGAACCTAACCAACCCTACCTAACCTAACCTAACCTATCTTCATAAGTTAGTTTAGGTTAGGTAGCAGAAAAAGTTAGGTTAGGTTAGGTTAGGTAGGTTAGGTAGTTGAAAAATAAATAATTCATGAAAACTTGGCTAATTAGGCAAATCGGGCCTTGCATAGTAGGCTGAGAAGTGCGTTCTGGCTACTAGGTACGACATATATATATATATATATATATATATATATATATATATATATATATATATATATATATATGAATGAAAACTCACACCCCAGAAGTGACTCGAACCCATACTCCCAGAAGCAACGCAACTGGTAACTACAGGGCGCCTTAATCCGCTTGACCATCACGGCCGTCAAAAGGAAGTGATAGCCGAGGCTATTTGAGCCACTTCCCCGACGGCAACTCGGATGGTAATCTTGGGCATAGCATTTCACCAAATCACCTCATTCTTTGGGGCACACGTGAGGAACACAAATGCGAACAAGCCTGAACACGTTCCTCACGTGTGCCCCAAAGAATGAGGTGATTTGGTGAAATGCTATGCCCAAGATTACCATCCGAGTTGCCGTCGGGGAAGTGGCTCAAATAGCCTCGGCTATCACTTCCTTTTGACGGCCGTGATGGTCAAGCGGATTAAGGCGCCCTGTAGTTACCAGTTGCGTTGCTTCTGGGAGTATGGGTTCGAGTCACTTCTGGGGTGTGAGTTTTCATTCGCATATAGTCCTGGGGACCATTCAGGCTTGTTCGCATATATATATATATATATATATATATATATATATATATATATATATATATATATATATATATATATATATATATATATATATGTCGTACCTAGTAGCCAGAACGCACTTCTCAGCCTACTATGCATGGCCCGATTTGCCTAATAAGCTAAGTTTTCATGAATTAATTATTTTTCGACTACCTAACCTACCTAACCTAACCTAACCTAACTTTTTCGGCTACCTAACCTAACCTAACCTATGAAGATAGGTTAGGTTTGGTTAAGTAGGGTAGGTTAGGTTTGGTCATAAATCTACGTTAATTTTAAATCCCATTAAAAATAACTGACCTCATATATAATGAAATGGGTAGCTTTATCATTTCATAAGAAAAAAATTAGAGAAAAAATATTAATTCAGGAAAACTTGGCTTATTAGGCAAATCGGGCCTTGCATAGTTGGCCGAGAAGTGCGTTCTGGCTACTAGGTACCACATATATATATATATATATATATATATATATATATATATATATATATATATATATATATATATATATATATATATATATTTATATATATATATATATATTGTGACAATAATCTCCTTCAAGAGATTGAGCCTGCTCTTCCCTCTACAAATACGTCGCAACAAACTATATAAAACTACTAGGGAAGAAATGTCCAACAACGACAACAACACCAGCAAGGTTTGCCAGCGAGCAAAACGTATGCAGCCAGAGACACCTGTTCAGACTCAAACTGCCAAACTACCTGTTGATCGCTACCGGCTCCGCTGATTGGTCGCCGGTCTGGCTGCAACTGCACTCGCCCCCCCCATACTACTTGATGTCTGGGGTCGCCACGACCTCAGACCTCAGAATATTCTGTGCTTCCGCGGTTACCACTCCTCCCGGCTAGACGTTAGCGTATACTGAGAGAGGTGGTAGCTTAACCACTGCACTGCGCAAAGCGCCTTTAGGCGCTCAGAGAGTTGTGCTTTTTGTTTTTTAATTTGGCTATATTTTAATGTTTTTTAATGTTTTCATTACTATTTGTGTTTTGAAATGAAAATAGTTGACTTTGGAAACATTTTGACATTAAATTTACCTGAACATTTGTAAAAATAACAAAAATATGTCCTTGACAATTGCACCAAGACGTTTTTGCCGAAAATAGGTGAGCAGTGCAAGGGTTAAAAGCCAATATTCCAGCACCTCACATTTATTTTTGTATTGCACTTCTTGTTATTTTGTCTTAACGTAACTTTTCATTGTCATTTAATTATTCTTATTATTTTGATTGATTGATTTTATTATAAGAATTTGTTTGTCCATTTTATTCATGTTTTGATTTATTTAACGTAATTAAAATTTCATTGTTAAAATTTACTTGTGTTTTGTGTGTCTTCTCCTTACCTTACCACAGACGAAGTTCCAGTTTTTCTATTTTTTTTTATAACTATGTGACGAGGCCATACCCCTAGCCTTAAACAGCCGAACACCAACGCGTTACCATCACAAGTTATATGGGGGCCTGTCCGGGAGCTTCACTCAGGTACTGGTGCCAAGTGGTAATTTATGGTAAGCGTATTTAACTTTGTTAACGTAGCTTTACTATTTTTCATTCAATTTCATTTTTATAAGGTGCGGTGTATTGTGCATTACGAGAGTAACATATAGTGAAGGTGAGACAACTTTGGATTACGTGGTGACTGTAGGCCTCAGTCATACTCTTAATTGGTCATCTCTCCCTCCGTGTTATTACTCGTGTTTACCATCTTTGTCCCTTGAATATTTCTCATTTTGACAGATCATCATATTGGTACCCTGGTACTGTGGTCTGCCCCGGGTCAAGAGTACCCAATCTTCTGCAATCTGACTGTAGGAGGACAAAGAGGGCCATAGTTCCTCTAGCTCGAACTTTAGTTGCTGAATTGGGACCTCAGCAGCAGTTCTCGTCACCAGTTGACACCTCGCACCCCTACACGTCAGTCAGAGATGATGATACATACAACGGTAGGGAATTAGCTTACTTTTTCAGAGCACAAAAGTTCGCTAATTCTGTAAGTATCATACTAAATTCAGTAGGAAAAACTTGCTTTATGTCCTATAAAGACTTGGCAAGGTATGCCTACATCCTTGGACTACCAATTTTACTTTTGAGGCAATTTACTGTTTCATTTGTTTTCGAAACTCTGTTTCATTTGTTAGTAGGATTTTCTTGCCCTTATCCTCTTACATGAGTACCGGGTACAAGATTTCCTGCGCCCTTGATTTAATTTAATCATTTAACATCTTTTACTTAACTTTAATTGTTAAAGATCTCACAGGATAGGTACCAGTTGCCACGTTGTCCTGTTTCTGACATTCACTATTGAATATTCGTGTACCTTTATTTGCTAATTTCACCATGTTTCGTCTCCAAGCTTTCCGTACAAATCCAGCAGGTGAAATAGGGACTTTAAGTCGTGCCAAGAAGACTGAATTACAAACTCTTGCACATGAGTATCAACTAGAAGTTCCCTACCAAGCCAACAAAAATGACCTACACAACCTGTTGCTGGATTACTATTTAGAGCAAGGTAAGATAGACTCTGAAACTCATGAAACTTACTATATTGCAGAGAAAACTGATTTGGCAACGCTGAAACTCAAACAAACCAAGATTGAACGTGAGCAGCAAAGAGAAGCAGCTGCCATACGTAGGGAAGAACAAGAACGAGAAATCACCCTCAGAGAACGTGAAACTGCTTTGAGGAGAGACGAACAAGAACGCGAGGCTGCTTTGAGGAGAGAAGAACACGAACGTGAGGTCGCATTACTCCGTGAACGTGAACGAGTACAGCTTGAAACCAAACAACGCGAGTTGGAAATACAACGCGAACATGACAAGCAACAAGCGACTCTGGCTCTAGAGTGTCGTCAACGTGAAATCGCCTTGGAAACTTCACACTTCACTCAACGCCAGCAAGCTACTGCCAATCTTCCCGTCAGTTTTAATATATCACATGCAAGTAAGTTAATGCCATCCTTTGTAGAAGCAGAAGTTGATGTGTTTTTCACCACCTTTGAAACTCTTGCTAATCAACTCAGTTGGCCTGTCGACCAATGGGCCACACTTCTCAGAGTCCATCTTACAGGTAGAGCTGCAGTCACACTCAGTACTTTGGCGTCTGAGAATGACTACCACACTCTGAAACAAGCAGTGTTGGACGCCTACCTACTTTCCACCGAAAGTTATAGAAGGAAATTCCGTGACCACCTGAAGGCAAGTACCACTACCTTCCTTGAGTTTGCTAACACGAAACGGAGGTATTTCATGAAATGGCTGGAAGCAGCACATGTCTCTATTTTTACAGAACTCGTCAACCTGATGCTTGTTGAAGAATTCTTGAGACGTGTGCCGCCTCCTGTCCGCCTCTACTTAGCAGATAAAGAAGAAACCGACTACCTGAAGTGTGCTAAGTCGGCTGACACTTACAGCCTCATCCACCGGCTGACACCCGAACCATCCTCCAGTAAGAAGTCGTGGTACAGTTACGAGAAGGTGAGCCCCGATCAAGCTGGTTCACAACTGTACTGCAAGTATTGTAGACTCTATGGACATACCATAGACAAGTCTGGTAAGTCTCAATACAAGGGAATCACTGACCAACAAAGACCCAAACCCACTCTTCCTAAGTCCGGTAAGCCTGTGATGAATGTTGGTGTTAATGTTAATGATCTTTCTCTTTTCAGTAACCACCTGTATACTGGAACTGTCTCTGCCAACGGTTCAAACCCGGAGGGAAGTTGCAAATTGAAGATCTTGAGGGACACAGCGGCTCTTCAATCGATCATCTTGAAGTCGGCTGTGCCCAACATCACCTACACCGGAGAAACTGTCTTCATCACTGACCTCACTGCTACCACTCCATACCCTCTCGCCAGAGTCCACCTGGATTGTCCCTACGTGAACGGGGAAGTCCAAGTCGCCGTCAGGGAAAAGCCTTTTCCCATGCCTGGAGTGCAACTTCTCCTAGGCAACGACTTGGCAGAAGACCTGCAACCGACCAACCTGATCGTCATGGACAAACCCCAGGTGTGTAACTCTGTGCCAATAAACCCTATTCTAGAGTATGTTCCAGCAGAGGTTCAAGAGAGTGATGAAGTTTCTCCTCCGGTTCCCGTGACCACCCGTGCACAAGCCGCACGTCCACAGCCAGCTGATTCTACTGCTACCGCTGTCCCTCAAGACCCTCAGAAACTCCCCCCGCATCTGACCAAGTTGGAGTTCCGTAAGTTGCAGAGGGAAGATCTTACTTTAACACCATTGTTTTTCCAGGCTGAGACTCAACCCGACAGTATTCCTGGGTTCTTCCTAGAGAACGACTGGCTCTACCGCAGATATAGACCCAGTAAACTGAAGGAGGAGGACGATTGGGCCAACATCGAACAACTTGTGATTCCTACCAGCCTGCGGCCCACTATTCTACACCTGGCCCACGGAGCATTCTCCCACTACGGCTTCAACAAGACTTACCATGGGATTCGTCAAGACTACTACTGGCCAGGTATGGTAAATAACGTCAAACAGTACGTAAAACAGTGCCATACATGTCAGATGGCAGGCAAACCGAACATCTCCATTCCCAGAGCGCCACTGATTCCCATACAGGTGCCTGCGGAACCTTTCCACAGACTCATAATAGACTGTGTTGGTCCTTTACCTCGGACCAGTTCAGGTAACGCCTACATCCTAACCATCCTGTGTCCTACCACCAGATTTCCCATAGCAGTTCCAGTGAAGAACATCACGGCTGCTACGGTTATCAAACATCTATTGAAGATCTTCACTCAATACGGATTTCCCAGGGAGATTCAAAGTGACTGTGGTACCAACTTCACCAGTGATCTCTTCAAAAGGACACTGGAGGAGTTCAACATCAAACAGGTATTGTCCAGCCATTATCATCCTGCTTCACAGGGTTATCTTGAACGTAGTCATCAGACTATCAAAGCACTCTTGAAAAAGTTTTGTAGTGAAACCTCGAAGGATTGGGATAAGCAGATTGACCTTATAATGTGTATTTTCAGAAGTCTCCCCAATGAGTCCCTAGGAGTATCTCCTTATGAGATGCTTTACGGCCGTAAGTGCCGTACTCCCCTTAAGGCTTTCAAAGACTCTCTCCGAGATGCCACCTTCAGTGAGCATCAGAATGTGCCCCAGTTTCTTCAAAACCTTCAACACATTCTAGAGAGAGTCCACCGTTTTGCCCATGATAATCTATTGAAAGCCCAGGAGAGAATGAAGACTCATTACGACCAGACCAGCAAAGTAAGAAAATTCAAGCCGGGAGACTTCGTCCTTGCCTATTTCCCTATCCCAGGTTCACCTTTACAAAACAGGTTTTCAGGACCCTACTGCGTCAAAGAGTGCAGGAATAATAACGACTACGTAATAGAGACTCCAGATAGGCGGCGGAAGACCCAGCTGTGCCACGTCAACCTCCTGAAGCAATATAATGGTACTCCTCCCACTGTCCTGACTAACTATTCCACCTTCACAGAACCCTACATCCACAGTGAGACCTTCCCAGCTTCTCCTCCCGAAAGCACTGACAAGGAGTCAGCGCTTTCCAATTCCGAAATCCTTAATGATCTTCCCAAATACTTTCAGGATAATCATAGTGCACCTCTCGTCAAGATCTTCAGAGAACATCAAGAGTTGTTCCGAGATGACCCCCAAGAGTGTAATGTTACCCAGCACGACATCCAACTGCTCCCCGACACCCGGCCGATTCGTCAACCCTTCTACCGAATCAGCCCGAGCAAGAAGGAAGTCATGCGTGCTGAGGTGCAGTACCTCTTGGATCATGGACTGGCTACACCTTGTGAGTCCCCCTGGGCCTCACCTTGTATCTTGGTGCCCAAACCCCAAGGTAAGGTGCGGTTATGCACTGACTATCGTAAACTGAACAATGTCACTGTCAAGGATGCTTACCCCTTGCCAAGGATAGATGACATCCTTGATGCCATTGGTAGTGCCCAGTACCTGTCCCAAGTAGACTTGCTTAATTTTAAGGGGTACTATCAAGTGTGTCTAACGGAGCGCGCTAAAGAGATATCTGCCTTCATCACTCCTTTTGGACTTTTCAGATATGAACGCCTTCCTTTCGGACTATGTAATGCCCCGGCCACCTTTCAAAGAGCTGTCAACCGTGTCATCCAGGGCTTGGATAACACATACGCCTACCTGGACGATATCGTCGTAGCCTCCAACACCTGGAGTGAACATCTGCTCCAGCTGCGACGTCTGTTCTCCAAGCTCCTGACAGCCGGCCTCACCATCAACCTGGGCAAGTCCACTTTCGCGAAAGGTAAAGTGCGTTATCTGGGTCATGTTATTGGGAGTGGCAGCATAGCTCCGTTAGACTCGCACACTCAAGCCATCCAACAGTATCCACAGCCTACCACCAGGAAGCAGCTCCTGCGCTTCCTTGGTCTTGCCTCTTACTACCGTAGGTTTGTGAGGAATTTCAGTACAGTCGCCACACCTCTAATTCTATTAACCAGTCCCAAGCAACGGTATAATTGGACCATGCAGCAAACCGTTGCTTTCGAACAACTCAAATTCCTCCTCTGTTCTAACCCCATTCTCGCCTCTCCAGATATCACCAAGCCTTTCGTCCTTCATGTCGACGCCAGTGGTACCGGCGTTGGTGGTGTCCTGATGCAACAACGAGGCGAGGAGGTTCTACCTGTCAGCTACTACAGCTACAAACTGAAACCACACCAGAGGAACTACAGCACTATTGAAAAGGAGCTACTATCCATCGTCCTGAACCTCCAACACTTCGCTCCGTACCTACAAGGCGCCAGGTCTACCACCATCTTCTCAGACCACAACCCTCTCCGCTTCTTACATCAAGCCCAATTCACCAACCAGCGTCTTCTACGATGGGCTCTGTATTTACAAGACTTCAACCTGGAGATCCGCTATATCAAGGGTTCTGACAACACCATAGCCGATGCCCTCTCCAGAGTTTATGAAGTAGAAGCGACTCCATCCATTACTCCACCACATAACGACGTACTTCTTCCAGAACCGCAGGCTTCGGGGGAGAGTTGTGACAATAATCTCCTTCAAGAGATTGAGCCTGCTCTTCCCTCTACAAATACGTCGCAACAAACTATATAAAACTACTAGGGAAGAAATGTCCAACAACGACAACAACACCAGCAAGGTTTGCCAGCGAGCAAAACGTATGCAGCCAGAGACACCTGTTCAGACTCAAACCGCCAAACTACCTGTTGATCGCTACCGGCTCCGCTGATTGGTCGCCGGTCTGGCTGCAACTGCACTCGCCCCCCCCCATACTACTTGATGTCTGGGGTCGCCACGACCTCAGACCTCAGAATATTCTGTGCTTCCGCGGTTACCACTCCTCCCGGCTAGACGTTAGCGTATACTGAGAGAGGTGGTAGCTTAAAAGCCAATATTCTAGCACCTCACATTTATTTTTGTATTGCACTTCTTGTTATTTTGTCTTAACGTAACTTTTCATTGTCATTTAATTATTCTTATTATTTTGATTGATTGATTTTATTATAAGAATTTGTTTGTCCATTTTATTCATGTTTTGATTTATTTAACGTAATTAAAATTTCATTGTTAAAATTTACTTGTGTTTTGTGTGTCTTCTCCTTACCTTACCACAGACGAAGTTCCAGTTTTTCTATTTTTTTTTATAACTATGTGACGAGGCCATACCCCTAGCCTTTAACAGCCGAACACCAACGCGTTACCGTCACAATATATATATATATATATATATATATATATATATATATATATATATATATATATATATATATATATATATATATATATATATATATATATATTAGTATATTTTGGTAGCAGTCTTTCCTGTAGACATATATTATTAAATATGACCGAAAAAGTAAGATTAATAATTCTAACACGAATTTTCTCAATCTTTCGTACATTACGCTTCACTGTTGGAGGTAAATCAAAAATCAATTCTCCAAAATTCATTTTTATTTCTAGTCTGACGCGACACGGGCGCGTTTCGTAAAACTTATTACATTTTCAAAGACTTTAGTTCTCAAATACACAACTGATTAGAACTTACGTATCTCCGATTTTATATCTACATTTGAGTGAGGTGGGAGGGGTGATGTGGCGTTAACACAAGACAGAACAAGAGGGGATATTAATAGGGTATTAAAAGTATCAACACAAGACAGAACACAAACAATGGGTATTGAATAGAAGTGTTTGTAGAAAGCCTATTGGTCCATATTTCTTGATGCTTCTATATTGGAGCGGAGTCTTGAGGTGGGTAGAATATAGTTGTGCAATAATTGGCTGTTGATTGCTGGTGTTGACTTCTTGATGTGTAGTGCCTCGCAAACATCAAGCCGCCTGCTATCACTGTATCTATCGATGATTTCTGTGTTGTTTACTAGGATTTCTCTGGCGATGGTTTGGTTGTGGGAAGAGATTATATGTTCCTTAATGGAGCCCTGTTGCATAAGCAACAGGGCTCCATTAAGGAACATATAATCTCTTAATCCACTTGACCATCACGACCGGACAAAATGAGGTGATAGCCGAGGCTATTTGAACCACCCCACCGCCGGCGTGATGGTCAAGTGGATTAAGGCGTCTTGTACATACCAGTTGCATGGCTCCTGGGAGTATGGGTTCGAGTCACTTCTGGGGTTTGAGTTTTCAGTTGCATATTGTCCTGGGGACCATTCAGGCTTGTTCGCATTTGTGTTCCTCACGTGTGCCCCAAAGAATGAGGTGATTTGGTAAAATGCTATGCCCAAGATTACTATCCGAGTGCCGGCGGTGGGGTGGTTCAAATAGCCTCGGCTATCACCTCATTTTGTCCGGTCGTGATGGTCAAGTGGATTAAGGCGTCTTGTACATACCAGTTGCGTGGCTCCTGGGAGTATGGGTTCGAGTCACTTCTGGGGTGTGAGTTTTCAGTTGCATATTGTCCTGGGGACCATTCAGGCTTGTTCGCATTTGTGTTCCTCACGTGTGCCCCAAAGAATGAGGTGATTTGGTAAAATGCTATGCCCAAGATTACTATCCGAGTGCCGGCGGTGGGGTGGTTCAAATAGCCTCGGCTATCACCTCATTTTGTCCGGTCGTGATGGTCAAGTGGATTAAGGCGTCTTGTACATACCAGTTGCGTGGCTCCTGGGAGTATGGGTTCGAGTCACTTCTGGGGTGTGAGTTTTCAGTTGCATATTGTCCTGGGGACCATTCAGGCTTGTTCGCATTTGTGTTCCTCACGTGTGCCCCAAAGAATGAGGTGATTTGGTAAAATGCTATGCCCAAGATTACTATCCGAGTGCCGGCGGTGGGGTGGTTCAAATAGCCTCGGCTATCACCTCATTTTGTCCGGTCGTGATGGTCAAGTGGATTAAGGCGTCTTGTACATACCAGTTGCGTGGCTCCTGGGAGTATGGGTTCGAGTCACTTCTGGGGTGTGAGTTTTCAGTTGCATATTGTCCTGGGGACCATTCAGGCTTGTTCGCATATATATATATATATATATATATATATATATATATATATATATATATATATATATATATATATATATATATATATATATTCATATATATATATATATATATATATATATATATATATACATATATATATATATATATATATATATATATATATATATATATATATATATATATAATTATGAATAAATCATTTTTATTCATTTATGTATCATTGATATTTTTTTATAATATTATTTTTCATTAATTTAATAATTCTTCGATTTTTAGTTCGTCAAGTATTTTCATATATATATATGTTGTACCTAGTAGTCAGAATGTTGTACTCGGCCTGCTATGCAAGGCCCGATTTGCCTAATAAGCCAAGTTTTCCTGAAATAACATATTTTCTCTATTTTTTTTCTTATGAAATGATAAACCTACCCATTTCATTATGTATGAGGTCAATTGTTTTTTATTGGAGTTAAAATGAACGTAGAAGTATGACCAAACCCAACCAACCCTACCTAACCTAACCTAACCTATCTTTATTGGTTAGGTTAGGTTAGGTAGCCGAAAAAGTTAGGTTTGGTTAGGTTTGGTAGGTTAGGTAGTTGAAAAAACAACTAATTCATGAAAACTTGGCTTATTAGACAAATCGGGCCTTGCATAGTAGGCTGAGAAGTGCGTTCTGGCTACTAGGTACGACATATACATATATATACATATTATATACTCTATATAAGTATATATATATATATATATATATATACATATTATATACTCTGCATCACTCTCTTGAGCCTCTACATCATTCTCTTAAACCTCTGCATCCCTCTCCTAATCCTCTCCATCACTCTCTTGAGCCTCTGCATCTTTCTCTTGAGCCTCTGCATTACTCTCTTGAGCCTCTGCATCACTCTCTTAAGCCAACGCATCTCTCACTTCAGCCTCTGCATCACTCTCTTGAGCCTCTGCATCCCTCTCTGGAGCCTCAGCATTCCTATCTTGATCCTCTGCAGCACTCTCTTGAGCCTATGCATCATTCTCTTGAGCCTCTGCATTCCTCTCTTAAACCTCTGCATCACTCTCTTGAGCCTCTGCATCCCTCTCTTAAGCCTCTGCATCACTAGTTTGAGCCTCTGCATCCCTCTCTTGAACTCCTGCATCCCTCTCATGAGCCTCTGCTTCCCTCTATTAAGCCTCTGCATCACTCTCAAGAGTCTCTGCATCCCTCTCTTGAGCCTCTGCATCCATCTCTTGAGCCCTTGCATCCCTTTCTTGAGCCTTTGAATCCCTCTCTTGAGCCTCTGCATCCCTCTCTTAAGCCTCTGCATCACTCTCTTCAGCCTCTGCATCATTCTCTTGAGCCTCTGCATCCCCTCTCTTAAGTCTCTGCACTACTCTCTTAAGCCTTTGCATTACTCTCTTGAGCTTCTGCATCATTCTCTTGAGCCTCTACATCCCTCTCTTGAGCCTCTGCATCACTCTCGTAAACCTCTGAATCACTCTCTTGAGCCTCTGCATAACTCTCTTGAGTCTCTGCATCACTCTCTTGAGCCTCTGCATCCCTCTATTGAGCCTCTGCAACACTTTCTTCTGACTCTGCATCACTCTCTTAAGCCTCTGCATCCCTCTCTTGAGCCTCTGCATCCCTCTCTTGAACTCCTGCATCCCTCTCTTGAGCCTCGGCATCCCTCTCTTGAGCCTTTGCATCCCTCTCTTGAGCCTCTACATCCCTCCCTTGAGCCTCTACATCACTCCCGTAAGCCTCTGCATCACTCTCTTGAGCCTCTGCATAACTCTCTTGAGTCTCTGCATTACTCTCTTGAGCCTCTACATCCCTCTCTTAAGCCTCTGCATCACTCTCATAAGCCTCTGCATCACTCTCTAGTGCCTCTGCATCACTCTCTTAAGCCTCTGCATCACTCTCTTAAGCCTCTGCTTCCCTCTCTTGATCGTCTGCATCACTCTCTTGAGCCTCTGCATCACTCTCTTGATCGTCTGCATCACTCTCTTGAGCCTCTGCATCACTCTCTTGAGCCTCTGCATCACTCTCTTGAGCCTCTGCATCATTCTCTTGAGCCTCTGCATCCCTCTCTTAAGCCTCTATATCATTCTCTTGAGCCTCTGCATCCCTCTCTTAAGCCTCTGCATCCCTCTCTTGATCCTCTGGATCACTCTCTTGAGCCTCTGCATCATTCTCTTGACCCTCTGCATCCATCTCTTAAGCCTCTATATCATTCTCTTGAGCCTCTGCATCACTCTCTTGAGCCTCTGCATCAATCTCTTAAGCCTCTGCCTTTCTCTCCTGAGCCTCTGCATCACTCTCTTGAGCCTCTGCATCCCTCTCTGGAACCTCAGCATCCCTCTCTTGAGCCTTTTGTAGCACTTTCTTGAGCCTCTGCATCATTCTCGTGAGCCTCTGCATCCCTTTCTTAAGCCTCTGCATCACTCTCTTGAGCCTCTGCATCCCTCTCCTGAGCCTCTGCATCACTCTCCTAAGTCTCTGCAACACTCTCTTCAGCCTCTGCATCACTCTCTTAAGCCTCTGCATCACTCTCTTCGGCCTCTGCATCACTCTCATAATCCTCTGCTTCCCTCTCTTGATCCTCTGCATCACTCTCTTGAGTCTCTGCATCACTCTCATGGTCCTCTGCATCACTCTCTTGAGCCTCTGCATCCTTCTCTGGAGCCTCAGTATCCCTCTCTTGAGCCTCTTCAGCACTCCCTTGAGCCTCTGCATCATTCTCTTGACCCTCTGCATCCCTCTCGTAAGCCTCTGTATCACTCTCTTGAGCATCTGCATCCCTCTCTTAAGCCTCTGCATCATTCTCTTGAGCCTCTGCATCCATCTCTTGAACTCAAGCATCCCTCTCATGAGCATCTGCATCCCTCTATTGAGCCTTTGCATCACTCTCTTAAGCCTCTGCCTCCCTCTCTTGAGCCTCTGCATCACTCTCAAGAGTCTCTGCATCCCTCTCTTGAGCCTCTGCATCCCTCTCTTGAGCCCCTGCATCCCACTCCTGAGCCTCTGCATCCCTCTCTTGAGCCTCTGCATCCCTCTCTTAAGCCTCTGCATCACACTCTTCAGGCTCTGTATCACTCTCTTGAGCCTCTGCATCCCCTCTCTTAAGCCTCTGCATCACTCTCTTAAGCCTCTGCATCACTCTCTTGAGCTTCTGCATCACTCTCTTGAGCGTCTACATCCCTCTCCTGAGCCTCTACATCACTCGCGTAAGCCTCTGCATCACTCTCTTGAGCATCTGCATCACTCTCTTCAGCCTCTGCATCCCTCTCTTGAGCCTCTGCATCATTATCCTTAGCATCTGCATCACTCTCTTGAGCCTCTGCATCACTCTCTTGAGCCTCTGCGTCCCTCTCTTAAGCCTCTGCATCACTCTCTTAAGCCTCTGCATCACTCTCGTAAGCCTCTTCATCACTCTTTTTAGCCGCTGCATCACTCTCATGATCCTCTGCATCTCTCTCTTGAGCCTCTACATCACTCTCTTGAGCCTCTGCATCATTCTCTTGAGCCTCTGCATCAGTCACTAGAGCCTCTCCATCACTCTCTTAAGCCTCTGCATCCCTCTCTTAAGCCTCTGCATCACTCTCTTAAGCCTCTGCATCACTCTCGTAAGCCTCTTCATCACTCTTTTTAGCCGCTGCATCACTCTCATGATCCTCTGCATCTATCTCTTGAGCCTCTGCATCACTCTCTTGAGCCTCTGCATCATTCTCTTGAGCCTCGGCATCCCTCTCTTAAGCCTCTACATCATTCTATTGAGCCTCGGCATCATTCTCTTGAGCCTCTGCAATACTCTCTTGAGCCTCTGCATCACTCTCTTAATTCTCTGCATCTCTCTCTTCAGCCTCTGCATCACTCTCTTCAGCCTCTGCATCCCTCTCTAGAGCCTCAGCAACCCTCTCATGTGCCTCTGCAGCACTCTCTTGAGCCTCTGCATCATTCTCTTGAGCCTCAGCATCCCTCTCATAAACCTCTGCATCACTCTCGTGAGCCTCTGCGTCCCTCTCTTAAGCCTCTGCATCACTAGTTTGAGCCTCTGCATCCCTCTCTTGAACTCCTGCATCCTTCTCATGAGCCTCTGCATCCCTCTATTGAGCCTTTGCTTCACTCTCTTAAGCCTTTGCATTCCTCTCTTGAGCCTCTGCATCACGCTAAAGAGTCTCTGCATCCCTCTCTTGAGGCTTTGCATCACTCTCTTGAGCCTCTGCATCCCTCTCTTAAACTTCTGCATCACTCTCTTCAGCCTCTGCATCACTCCCTTGAGCGTCTGCATCCCCTCTCATAAGCCTCTGCACCTCTCTCTCTTAAGCCTTTTAATTCACTCTCCTGAGCTTCTGCATCACTCTCTTGAGCATCTACATCCCTCTCTTGAGCCTTTGCATCACTCTCGTAAGCCTCTGCATCACTCTCTTGAGCCTCTGCATAACTCTCTTGAGTCTCTGCATCACTCTCTTGAGCCTCTGCATCCCTCTCTTGAGCCTCTGCAACACTCTCTTCACACTCTGCATCACTCTCTTATGCCTCTGCATCCCTCTCTTGAGCCTCTGAATCCCTCTCTTGAGCCTCTGCATCACTCTCTCGAGCCTCTGCATCACACTCTTCATCCTCTGCGTCCCTCTCTTGAGCATCTGCATCACTCTCATGGGCCCCTGCATCCCTCTCGTGAGCCTCTGCATTACTCTCTTGAGCCTCTGCATCACCCTCGTATGCCTCTGCATCCCTATTTTGAGCCTCTGCATCACTTTCTTAAGCCTCTGCATCCCTTTCTTGAGCCTCTTCATCGCTCTCTTAAACTGCTGCATACCTTTCATGAGCCTCTTCATCTCTCTCTTGAGCCTTTGCATCACTCTCTTAAGCCTCTGAATCCCTCTCTTGAGCCTCTGAATCCCTCTCTTGTTCCTCTGCATCACTCTCTAGAGCCTCTGCATCACTCTCTTGATCCTCTGCATCACTCTCTTGAGCGTCAGAATCACTCTATTGAGCCTCTGCATCACTCTCTTGAGCTTCTGCATCCCTCTCATGAGTCTCTGCATCACTCTCTTAAGCCTCTGCGTCCCTCTATTCATCCTCTGCATCACTCTCTTGGGCCTCTGCATCATTCTCTTGCGGTTCTGCATCCCTTTCTTAAGCCTCTACATCACTCTCTTGAGCCTCTGCATCCCTCTCTTAAGCCTCTGCATCACTCTTTTGAGCCTCTGCATCATTCTCTTGAGCCTCTGCATCACTGTCTTGAGCCTCTGCATCCCTCTCTTGAGCCTCTGCATCATTTTCCTAAGCCTCTCCATCCCTCACTTGAGCCTCAGCATCCCTCACATGAACCTCTGCATGCCTCTCTTGAGCCTTTGCATCACTCTCTTAAGCATCTGCATCCCTCTCTTGAGCCTCTGCATCACTCTCTTGAGCCTCTGCATCACCCTCTTATGCCTCTGCATCCCTATTTTGAGCTTCTGCATCACTTTCTTAAGCCTCTGCATCCCTTTCTTGAACCTCTGCTTCGCTCTCTTGAACTCCTGCATACTTTTCATGAGCCTCTGCATCCCTCTCTTGAGCCTTTGCATCACTCTCTTAAGCCTCTGCATCCCTCCCTTGAGCCTCAGCATCCCTCTCATGAGCCTCTGCATCCCTCTCTTGAGCCTTTGCATCACTCACTTAGGCCTCTGCATCAAACTCTTGAGTCTCTTCATCCCTCTCTTAAGCCTCTGCATCATTCTCTTCAGCCTCTGCATCCCTCTCATAAGCCTCTGCATCATTCTCTTCAGTCTCTGCATCACTCTCTTGAGCCTCTGCATCACTCTCCTGAGCCTCTTCATCACTCTTTTAAGCCTCTGCATCATTCTCCTCAGCCTCTGCATCCCTCTCGTAAGCCTTTGCATCACTCTCTTGAGCCTCTGCATCACTCTTTTAAGCCTCTGCATCATTCTCCTCAGCCTCTGCATCCCTCTCTTAAGCCTTTGCATCACTCTGTTGAGCCTCTGCATCACTCTCTTCAGCCTCTGCATCCCTCTCTTAAGCCTCTGCATCATTCTCTTGACCCTCTGCATCACTCTCCTGAGCCTCTGCATCACTCTCTTTAGCCTCTGCAACACTCTCTTCACCCTCTGTATCACTTTCATGAGGCCTCTGCATCACTCACTTAAGCCTCTGAATCCCTCTTTTGATCCTCTGCATCACACTTTTGAGCCTCTGCATCACTCTCTTCAGCCTCTGCATCCCTCTCGTATGCCTCTGCTTTCTTCTCTTAAGCCTCTGCATCACTCTCTTGACCCTCTGCATTCCTCTCTTAAGCCTCTGCATCCCTCCTCTCTTAAGCCTCTACATCATTCTCTAGAGCCTCTGCATCCCTCTCTTAAGCCTCTACATCATTCTCTTGTGCTTCTGCATCACTCTCTTGAACCTCTGCATCACTCTCTTGAGCCTCTGCATCACTCTCTTGAGCCTCTGCATCCCTCTCTTGATCCTCTGCATCACTCTCTTTAGCCTCTGCAACACTCTCTTCAGCCTCTGTATCACTCTCTTCAGTTCTCTGCATCACTCACTTAAGCCTCTGAATCCCTCTTTTGTTCCTCTGCGTCACTCCCTTGAGCCTCTGCATCCCTCTCTTGAGCCTCTGCATCCCTCTCTTAAGCCTCTGCATCACACTCTTCAGCCTCTGTATCACTCTCTTGAGCCTCTGCATCCCCTCTCTTAAGCCTATGCATCACTCTCTTAAGCCTCTGCATCACTCTCTTGAGCTTCTGCATCACTCTCTTGAGCGTCTACATCCCTCTCCTGAGCCTCTACATCACTCGCGTAAGCCTCTGCATCACTCTCTTGAGCATCTGCATCACTCTCTTCAGCCTCTGCATCCCTCTCTTGAGCCTCTGCATCATTCTCCTAAGCATCTGCATCACTCTCTTGAGCCTCTGCATCACTCTCTTGAGCCTCTGCATCCCTCTCTTAAGCCTCTGCATCACTCTCTTAAGCCTCTGCATCACTCTCGTAAGCCTCTTCATCACTCTTTTTAGCCGCTGCATCACTCTCATGATGCTCTGCATATCTCTCTTGAGCCTCTACATCACTCTCTTGAGCCTCTACATCATTCTCTTGAGCCTCTGCATCACTCACTAGAGCCTCTCCATCACTCTTTTAAGCCTCTGCATCCCTCTCTTATTTCTCTGCATCACTCTCTTGAGCCTCTGCATCATTCTCTTGAGCCTAGGCATCCCTCTCTTAAGCCTCTACATCATTCTATTGAGCCTCTGCATCATTCTCTTGAGCCTCTGCAATACTCTCTTGAGCCTCTGCATCACTCTCTTAAGTCTCTGCATCTCTCTCTTCAGCCTCTGCATCACTCTCTTCAGCCTCTGCATCCCTCTCTGGAGCCTCAGCATCCCTCTCATGTGCCTCTGCAGCACTCTCTTGAGCCTCTGCATCATTCTCTTGAGCCTCAGCATCCCTCTCATAAACTTCTGCATCACTCTCGTGAGCCTCTACGTCCCTCTCTTAAGCCTCTGCATCACTAGTTTGAGCCTCTGCATCCCTCTCTTGAACTCCTGCATCCTTCTCATGAGCCTCTGCATCCCTCTATTGAGCCTTTGCTTCACTCTCTTAAGCCTTTGCATTCCTCTCTTGAGCCTCTGCATCACTCTAAAGAGTCTCTGCATCCCTCTCTTGAGCCTTTGCATCACTCTCTTGAGCCCCTGCATCCCTCTCTTGAGCCTTTGCATCACTCTCTTGAGCCTCTGCATCCCTCTCTTAAGCTTCTGCATCACTCTCTTCAGCCTCTGCATCACTGTCTTCAGCCTCTGCATCACTCTCTTGAGCGTCTGCATCCCCTCTTATAAGCCTCTGCACCTCTCTCTCTTAAGCCTTTTAATTCACTCTCCTGAGCTTTTGCATCACTCTCTTGAGCATCTACATCCCTCTCTTGAGCCTTTGCATCACTCTCGTAAGCCTCTGCATCACTCTCTTGAGCCTCTGCAACACTCTTCACACTCTGCATCACTCTCTTATGTCTCTGCATCCCTCTCTTGAGCCTCTGAATCCCTCTCTTGAGCCTCTGCATCGCTCACTCGAGCCTCTGCATCAATCTCTTCATCCTCTGCGTCCCTCTCTTGATCCTCTGCATCACTCTCTTGAGCGTCAGAATCACTCTAATGAGCCTCTGCATCACTCTCTTCAGCCTCTGCATCACTCTCTTGAGCCTCTGCATCACTGTCTTGAGCCTCTGCATCACTCTCTTGAGCCTCTGCATCACTCTCTTCAGCCTCTGCATCCCTCTCTTGAGCCTCTGCATCATTCTCCTAAGCCTCTCCATCCCTCACCTGAGCCTCAGCATCCCTCACATTAACCTCTGCATGCCTCTCTTGAGCCTCTGCATCCCTCTCTTGAGCCTCTGAATCACTCTCTTGAGCCCCTGCATCACCCTCTTATGCCTCTGCATCCCTATTTTGAGCTTCTGCATCACTTTCTTAAGCCTCTGCATCCCTTTCTTGAACCTCTGCTTTGCTCTCTTGAACTCCTGCATACTTTTCATGAGCCTCTGCATCCCTCTCTTGAGCTTTTGCATCACTCTCTTAAGCCTCTGCATCCCATCCCTTGAGCCTCAGCATCCCTCTCATGAGCCTCTGCATCCCTCTCTTGAGCCTTTGCATCACTCACATAGGCCTCTGCATAAATCTCTTGAGTCTCTTCATCCCTCTCTTAAGCCTCTGCATCATTCTCTTCAGCCTCTGCATCACTCTCTTAAGCCTCTGCATCATTCTCTTCAGTCTCTGCATCACTCTCTTGAGCCTCTGCATCACTCTCCTGAGCCTCTGCATCACTCTTTTAAGCCTCTGCATCATTCTCCTCAGCCTCTGCATCCCTCTCGTAAGCCTTTGCATCACTCTCTAGAGCCTCTGCATCACTCTTTTAAGCCTCTGCATCATTCTACTCAGCCTCTGCATCCCTCTCTTAAGCCTTTGCATCACTCTGTTGAGCCTCTGCATCACTCTCTTCAGCCTCTGCATCCCTCTCTTAAGCCTCTGCATCATTCTCTTGACCCTCTGCATCACTCTCTTGAGCCTCTGCATCACTCTCTTTAGCCTCTGCAACACTCTCTTCACCCTCTGTATCACTCTCTTGAGGCCTCTGCATCACTCACTTAAGCCTCTGAATCCCTCTTTTGGTCCTCTGCATCACACTTTTGAGCCTCTGCATCACTCTCTTCAGCCTCTGCATCCCTCTCGTATGCCTCTGCTTTCCTCTCTTAAGCCTCTGCATCACTCTCTTGACCCTCTGCATTCCTCTCTTAAGCCTCTGCATCCCTCCTCTCTTAAGCCTCTACATCATTCTCTAGAGCCTCTGCATCCCTCTCTTAAGCCTCTACATCATTCTCTTGTGCTTCTGCATCACTCTCTTGAACCTCTGCATCACTCTCTTGAGCCTTTGCATCACTCTCTTGAGCCTCTACATCCCTCTCTTGAGCCTCTGCATACCTCTCATAAGCCTCTGCATCACTCTCTTGACCCTTTGCATCACTCTCTTGAGCCTCTGCATCCCTCTCTTGATCCTCTGCATCACTCTCTTTAGCCTCTGCAACACTCTCTTCAGCCTCTGTATCACTCTCTTCAGGCCTCTGCATCACTCACTTAAGCCTCTGAATCCCTCTTTTGTTCCTCTGCATCACTCCCTTGAGCCTCTGCATCACTCTCTAGAGCCTCTACATCACCCTCTTAAGCCTCTGCATCCCTTTTTTGAGCCTCTGCATCCCTCTCATAAGCCTCTGCATCACTCTCTTGAGCCTTTGCATCACTCTCTTGAGCCTCTGCATCCCTCTCTTGATCCTCTGCATCACTCTCTTTAGCCTCTGCAACACTCTATTCAGCCTCTGTATCACTCTCTTCAGGCCTCTGCATCACTCTCTCAAGCCTCTGCTTCCCACTCTTCATCCTCTGCATCACTCTCCTGAGCCTCTGCATCCCTCTCTAGAGCCTCTGCATCACTCTCTTGAGCCTCTACATCACCCTCTTAAGCCTCTGCATCCCTTTTTTGAGCCTCTGCATCACTTTCCTAAGCCTCTGCATCCTTTTCTTGATCGTCTGCATCACTCTCTTGAACTCCTGAATCCCTCTCATGGGCATTTGCCTCCCTCTCTTGAGCCTTTGCATCACTCGCTTAAGCCTCTGCATCCCTCTCTTGAGCCTCTGCGTAACTCTCAAGAGCCTCTGCATCCCTTTTTTGTGCCTCTGTATCCCTCACTTGAGCCTCTGCATCCCTCTCTTGAGCCCCTGCATTCCTCTCTTGAGCCTCTGCATCCCTCTCTTGAGCCTCTGCATCACTTTCGTAAGCCTCTGCATCACTCTCCTGAGCCTCTGCATCCCTCTCTTGAGCCTCTGCATCACTCTCTTAAGCCTCTGTATCACGCTCTTAAGCCTCTGCGTCACTCTCTTGATCCTCTGCATCCCTCTCTTGAGTCTCTGCATCACTCTCTTGAGCCTCTCCATCCCTCTCTTCATCCTCTGCGTCACTCTCTTGATCCTCTGCATCCCTCTCTTGAGTCTCTGCATCACTCTCTTAAGCCTCTGCGTCCCTCTATTCATCCTCTGCATCACTCTCTTGAGCCTCTGCATCATTCTCTTGCGGTTCTGCATCCCTTTCTTAAGCCTCTACATCACTCTCTTGAGCCTCTGCATCCCTCTCTTAAGCCTCTGCATCACTCTCTTGAGCCTCTGCATCATTCTCTTGAGCCTCTGCATCACTGTCTTGAGCCTCTGCATCCCTCTCTTGAGCCTCTGCATCATTCTCCTAAGCCTCTCCATCCCTCACTTGAGCCTCAGCATCCCTCACATGAACCTCTGCATGCCTCTCTTGAGCCTTTGCATCACTCTCTTAAGCCTCTGCATCCCTCTCTTGAGCCTCTGCATCACTCTCTTGAGCCTCTGCATCACCCTCTTATGCCTCTGCATCCCTATTTTGAGCTTCTGCATCACTTTCTTAAGCCTCTGCATCCCTTTCTTGAACCTCTGCTTCGCTCTCTTGAACTCCTGCATACTTTTCATGAGCCTCTGCATCCCTCTCTTGAGCCTTTGCATCACTCTCTTAAGCCTCTGCATCCCTCCCTTGAGCCTCAGCATCCCTCTCATGAGCCTCTGCATCCCTCTCTTGAGCCTTTGCATCACTCACTTAGGCCTCTGCATCAAACTCTTGAGTCTCTTCATCCCTCTCTTAAGCCTCTGCATCATTCTCCTCAGCCTCTGCATCCCTCTCATAAGCCTCTGCATCATTCTCTTCAGTCTCTGCATCACTCTCTTGAGCCTCTGCATCACTCTCCTGAGCCTCTTCATCACTCTTTTAAGCCTCTGCATCATTCTCCTCAGCCTCTGCATCCCTCTCGTAAGCCTTTGCATCACTCTCTTGAGCCTCTGCATCACTCTTTTAAGCCTCTGCATCATTCTCCTCAGCCTCTGCATCCCTCTCTTAAGCCTTTGCATCACTCTGTTGAGCCTCTGCATCACTCTCTTCAGCCTCTGCATCCCTCTCTTAAGCCTCTGCATCATTCTCTTGACCCTCTGCATCACTCTCCTGAGCCTCTGCATCACTCTCTTTAGCCTCTGCAACACTCTCTTCACCCTCTGTATCACTCTCATGAGGCCTCTGCATCACTCACTTAAGCCTCTGAATCCCTCTTTTGATCCTCTGCATCACACTTTTGAGCCTCTGCATCACTCTCTTCAGCCTCTGCATCCCTCTCGTATGCCTCTGCTTTCTTCTCTTAAGCCTCTGCATCACTCTCTTGACACTCTGCATTCCTCTCTTAAGCCTCTGCATCCCTCCTCTCTTAAGCCTCTACATCATTCTCTAGAGCCTCTGCATCCCTCTCTTAAGCCTCTACATCATTCTCTTGTGCTTCTGCATCACTCTCTTGAACCTCTGCATCACTCTCTTGAGCCTCTGCATCACTCTCTTGAGCCTCTGCATCCCTCTCTTGATCCTCTGCATCACTCTCTTTAGCCTCTGCAACACTCTCTTCAGCCTCTGTATCACTCTCTTCAGTTCTCTGCATCACTCACTTAAGCCTCTGAATCCCTCTTTTGTTCCTCTGCGTCACTCCCTTGAGCCTCTGCATCCCTCTCTTGAGCCTCTGCATCCCTCTCTTAAGCCTCTGCATCACACTCTTCAGCCTCTGTATCACTCTCTTGAGCCTCTGCATCCCCTCTCTTAAGCCTATGCATCACTCTCTTAAGCCTCTGCATCACTCTCTTGAGCTTCTGCATCACTCTCTTGAGCGTCTACATCCCTCTCCTGAGCCTCTACATCACTCGCGTAAGCCTCTGCATCACTCTCTTGAGCATCTGCATCACTCTCTTCAGCCTCTGCATCCCTCTCTTGAGCCTCTGCATCATTCTCCTAAGCATCTGCATCACTCTCTTGAGCCTCTGCATCACTCTCTTGAGCCTCTGCATCCCTCTCTTAAGCCTCTGCATCACTCTCTTAAGCCTCTGCATCACTCTCGTAAGCCTCTTCATCACTCTTTTTAGCCACTGCATCACTCTCATGATGCTCTGCATATCTCTCTTGAGCCTCTACATCACTCTCTTGAGCCTCTACATCATTCTCTTGAGCCTCTGCATCACTCACTAGAACCTCTCCATCACTCTTTTAAGCCTCTGCATCCCTCTCTTATTTCTCTGCATCACTCTCTTGAGCCTCTGCATCATTCTCTTGAGCCTCGGCATCCCTCTCTAAAGCCTCTACATCATTCTATTGAGCCTCTGCATCATTCTCTTGAGCCTCTGCAATACTCTCTTGAGCCTCTGCATCACTCTCTTAAGTCTCTGCATCTCTCTCTTCAGCCTCTGCATCACTCTCTTCAGCCTCTGCATCCCTCTCTGGAGCCTCAGCATCCCTCTCATGTGCCTCTGCAGCACTCTCTTGAGCCTCTGCATCATTCTCTTGAGCCTCAGCATCCCTCTCATAAACTTCTGCATCACTCTCGTGAGCCTCTACGTCCCTCTCTTAAGCCTCTGCATCACTAGTTTGAGCCTCTGCATCCCTCTCTTGAACTCCTGCATCCTTCTCATGAGCCTCTGCATCCCTCTATTGAGCCTTTGCTTCACTCTCTTAAGCCTTTGCATTCCTCTCTTGAGCCTCTGCATCACTCTAAAGAGTCTCTGCATCCCTCTCTTGAGCCTTTGCATCACTCTCTTGAGCCCCTGCATCCCTCTCTTGAGCCTTTGCATCACTCTCTTGAGCCTCTGCATCCCTCTCTTAAGCTTCTGCATCACTCTCTTCAGCCTCTGCATCACTGTCTTCAGCCTCTGCATCACTCTCTTGAGCGTCTGCATCCCCTCTTATAAGCCTCTGCACCTCTCTCTCTTAAGCTTTTTAATTCACTCTCCTGAGCTTTTGCATCACTCTCTTGAGCATCTACATCCCTCTCTTGAGCCTTTGCATCACTCTCGTAAGCCTCTGCAACACTCTTCACACTCTGCATCACTCTCTTATGTCTCTGCATCCCTCTCTTGAGCCTCTGAATCCCTCTCTTGAGCCTCTGCATCGCTCACTCGAGCCTCTGCATCAATCTCTTCATCCTCTGCGTCCCTCTCTTGATCCTCTGCATCACTCTCTTGAGCGTCAGAATCACTCTATTGAGCCTCTGCATCACTCTCTTGAGCCTCTGCATCACTCTCTTGAGCCTCTGCATCACTGTCTTGAGCCTCTGCATCACTCTCTTGAGCCTCTGCATCACTCTCTTCAGCCTCTGCATCCCTCTCTTGAGCCTCTGCATCATTCTCCTTAGCCTCTCCATCCCTCACCTGAGCCTCAGCATCCCTCACATTAACCTCTGCATGCCTCTCTTGAGCCTCTGCATCCCTCTCTTGAGCCTCTGAATCACTCTCTTGAGCCCCTGCATCACCCTCTTATGCCTCTGCATCCCTATTTTGAGCTTCTGCATCACTTTCTTAAGCCTCTGCATCCCTTTCTTGAACCTCTGCTTTGCTCCCTTGAACTCCTGCATACTTTTCATGAGCCTCTGCATCCCTCTCTTGAGCTTTTGCATCACTCTCTTAAGCCTCTGCATCCCTCCCTTGAGCCTCAGCATCCCTCTCATGAGCCTCTGCATCCCTCTCTTGAGCCTTTGCATCACTCACATAGGCCTCTGCATAAATCTCTTGAGTCTCTTCACCCCTCTCTTAAGCCTCTGCATCATTCTCTTCAGCCTCTGCATCACTCTCTTAAGCCTCTGCATCATTCTCTTCAGTCTCTGCATCACTCTCTTGAGCCTCTGCATCACTCTCCTGAGCCTCTGCATCACTCTTTTAAGCCTCTGCATCATTCTCCTCAGCCTCTGCATCCCTCTCGTAAGCCTTTGCATCACTCTCTAGAGCCTCTGCATCACTCTTTTAAGCCTCTGCATCATTCTACTCAGCCTCTGCATCCCTCTCTTAAGCCTTTGCATCACTCTGTTGAGCCTCTGCATCACTCTCTTCAGCCTCTGCATCCCTCTCTTAAGCCTCTGCATCATTCTCTTGACCCTCTGCATCACTCTCTTGAGCCTCTGCATCACTCTCTTTAGCCTCTGCAACACTCTCTTCACCCTCTGTATCACTCTCTTGAGGCCTCTGCATCACTCACTTAAGCCTCTGAATCCCTCTTTTGGTCCTCTGCATCACACTTTTGAGCCTCTGCATCACTCTCTTCAGCCTCTGCATCCCTCTCGTATGCCTCTGCTTTCCTCTCTTAAGCCTCTGCATCACTCTCTTGACCCTCTGCATTCCTCTCTTAAGCCTCTGCATCCCTCCTCTCTTAAGCCTCTACATCATTCTCTAGAGCCTCTGCATCCCTCTCTTAAGCCTCTACATCATTCTCTTGTGCTTCTGCATCACTCTCTTGAACCTCTGCATCACTCTCTTGAGCCTTTGCATCACTCTCTTGAGCCTCTACATCCCTCTCTTGAGCCTCTGCATACCTCTCATAAGCCTCTGCATCACTCTCTTGACCCTTTGCATCACTCTCTTGAGCCTCTGCATCCCTCTCTTGATCCTCTGCATCACTCTCTTTAGCCTCTGCAACACTCTCTTCAGCCTCTGTATCACTCTCTTCAGGCCTCTGCATCACTCACTTAAGCCTCTGAATCCCTCTTTTGTTCCTCTGCATCACTCCCTTGAGCCTCTGCATCACTCTCTAGAGCCTCTACATCACCCTCTTAAGCCTCTGCATCCCTTTTTTGAGCCTCTGCATCCCTCTCATAAGCCTCTGCATCACTCTCTTGAGCCTTTGCATCACTCTCTTGAGCCTCTGCATCCCTCTCTTGATCCTCTGCATCACTCTCTTTAGCCTCTGCAACACTCTCTTCAGCCTCTGTATCACTCTCTTCAGGCCTCTGCATCACTCTCTCAAGCCTCTGCTTCCCACTCTTCATCCTCTGCATCACTCTCCTGAGCCTCTGCATCCCTCTCTAGAGCCTCTGCATCACTCTCTTGAGCCTCTACATCACCCTCTTAAGCCTCTGCATCCCTTTTTTGAGCCTCTGCATCACTTTCCTAAGCCTCTGCATCCTTTTCTTGATCGTCTGCATCACTCTCTTGAACTCCTGAATCCCTCTCATGGGCATTTGCCTCCCTCTCTTGAGCCTTTGCATCACTCGCTTAAGCCTCTGCATCCCTCTCTTGAGCCTCTGCGTAACTCTCAAGAGCCTCTGCATCCCTTTTTTGTGCCTCTGCATCCCTCACTTGAGCCTCTGCATCCCTCTCTTGAGCCCCTGCATTCCTCTCTTGAGCCTCTGCATCCCTCTCTTGAGCCTCTGCATCACTTTCGTAAGCCTCTGCATCACTCTCCTGAGCCTCTGCATCCCTCTCTTGAGCCTCTGCATCACTCTCTTAAGCCTCTGCGTCACTCTCTTGATCCTCTGCATCCCTCTCTTGAGTCTCTGCATCACTCTCTTGAGCCTCTCCATCCCTCTCTTCATCCTCTGCGTCACTCTCTTGATCCTCTGCATCCCTCTCTTGAGTCTCTGCATCACTCTCTTGAGCCTCTGAATCACTCTCTTAAGCCTCTGTATCACGCTCTTAAGCCTCTACATCACTCTCTTGAGCCTCTGCATCCCTCTCTTAAGCCTCTGCATCACTCTCTTGAGCCTCTGCATTACTCTCTTGAGCCTCTGCATCACTCTCTTGAGCCTCTGCATCACCCTCTTATGCCTCTGCATCCCTATTTTGAGCTGCATCACTTTCTTAAGCCTCTGCATCCCTTTCTTGAACCTCTGCTTCGCTCTCTTGAACTCCTGCATACTTTTCATGAGCCTCTGCATCCCTCTCTTGTGCCTTTGCATCACTCACTTAGGCCTCTGCATCAATCTCTTGAGTCTCTTCATCCCTCTCTTAAGCCTCTGCATCATTCTCTTCAGCCTCTGCATCACTTTCTTAAGCCTCTGTATCACGCTCTTAAGCCTCTGCATCCCTCTCTTGATCCTCTGCATCACTCTCTTTAGCCTCTGCAACACTCTCTTCAGCCTCTGTATCACTCTCTTCAGGCCTCTGCATCACTCACTTAAGCCTCTGAATCCCTCTTTTGTTCCTCTGCATCACTCCCTTGAGCCTCTGCATCACTCTCTAGAGCCTCTACATCACCCTCTTAAGCCTCTGCATCCCTTTTTTGAGCCTCTGCATCCCTCTCATAAGCCTCTGCATCACTCTCTTGAGCCTTTGCATCACTCTCTTGAGCCTCTGCATCCCTCTCTTGATCCTCTGCATCACTCTCTTTAGTCTCTGCAACACTCTCTTCAGCCTCTGTATCACTCTCTTCAGGCCTCTGCATCACTCTCTCAAGCCTCTGCTTCCCACTCTTCATCCTCTGCATCACTCTCCTGAGCCTCTGCATCCCTCTCTAGAGCCTCTGCATCACTCTCTTGAGCCTCTACATCACCCTCTTAAGCCTCTGCATCCCTTTTTTGAGCCTCTGCATCACTTTCCTAAGCCTCTGCATCCTTTTCTTGATCGTCTGCATCACTCTCTTGAACTCCTGAATCCCTCTCATGGGCATTTGCCTCCCTCTCTTGAGCCTTTGCATCACTCGATTAATCCTCTGCATCCCTCTCTTGAGCCTCTGCGTAACTCTCAAGAGCCTCTGCATCCCTTTTTTGTGCCTCTGCATCCCTCACTTGAGCCTCTGCATCCCTCTCTTGAGCCCCTGCATTCCTCTCTTGAGCCTCTGCATCCCTCTCTTGAGCCTCTGCATCACTTTCGTAAGCCTCTGCATCACTCTCCTGAGCCTCTGCATCCCTCTCTTGAGCCTCTGCATCACTCTCTTAAGCCTCTGCGTCACTCTCTTGATCCTCTGCATCCCTCTCTTGAGTCTCTGCATCACTCTCTTGAGCCTCTCCATCCCTCTCTTCATCCTCTGCGTCACTCTCTTGATCCTCTGCATCCCTCTCTTGAGTCTCTGCATCACTCTCTTGAGCCTCTGCATCACTCTCTTAAGCCTCTGTATCACGCTCTTAAGCCTCTACATCACTCTCTTGAGCCTCTGCATCCCTCTCTTGAGCCTCTGCATCACTCTCTTGAGCCTCTGCATCACCCTCTTATGCCTCTGCATCCCTATTTTGAGCTGCATCACTTTCGTAAGCCTCTGCATCCCTTTCTTGAACCTCTGCTTCGCTCTCTT
The DNA here is from genome assembly GCF_040958095.1 of Procambarus clarkii. Classification (NCBI taxonomy): domain Eukaryota; kingdom Metazoa; phylum Arthropoda; class Malacostraca; order Decapoda; family Cambaridae; genus Procambarus; species Procambarus clarkii. The sequence continues at coordinate 8,332,499 of NC_091167.1, read as the reverse complement.
GAACTCCTGCATACTTTTCATGAGCCTCTGCATCCCTCTCTTGAGCCTTTGCATCACTCACTTAGGCCTCTGCATCAATCTCTTGAGTCTCTTCATCCCTCTCTTAAGCCTCTGCATCATTCTCTTCAGCCTCTGCATCACTTTCTTAAGCCTCTGTATCACGCTCTTAAGCCTCTGCATCACTCTCTTGATCCTCTGCATCCCTCTCTTCAGCTTCTGCATCACTCTCTCAAGCCTCTGCTTCCCACTCTTGATCCTCTGCATCACTCTCCTGAGCCTCTGCATCCCTCTCTAGAGCCTCTGCATCACTCTGTTGAGCCTCTGCATCACCCTCTTAAGCCTCTGCATCCCTTTTTTGAGCCTCTGCATCACTTTCCTAAGCCTCTGCATCCCTTTCTTGATCGTCTGCATCACTATTGATCGTTTGCATCACTCTCTTGAACTCCTGAATCCCTCTCATGGGCATTTGCCTCCCTCTCTTTTGAATCTTTGCATCACTCGCTTAAGCCTCTGCATCCCTCTCTTGAGCCTCTGCGTAACTCTCAAGAGCCTCTGCATCCCTCTCTTGTGCCTCTGCATCCCTCACTTGAGCCTCTGCATCCCTCTCTTGAGCCCCTGCATTCCTCTCTTGAGCCTCTGCATCCCTCTCTTGAGCCTCTGCATCACTTTCGTAAGCCTCTGCATCACTCTCCTGAGCCTCTGCATCCCTCTCATGAGCCTCTGCATCACTCTCTTAAGCCTCTGTATCACGCTCTTAAGCCTCTGCATCACTCTCTTGATCCTCTGCATCCCTCTCTTGAGTCTCTGCATCACTCTCTTGAGCCTCTCCATCCCTCACTTGAGCCTCTGCATCCCTCTCTTGAGCCCCTGCATTCCTCTCTTGAGCCTCTGCATCCCTCTCTTGAGCCTCTGCATCACTTTCGTAAGCCTCTGCATCACTCTCCTGAGCCTCTGCATCCCTCTCATGAGCCTCTGCATCACTCTCTTAAGCCTCTGTATCACGCTCTTAAGCCTCTGCATCACTCTCTTGATCCTCTGCATCACTCTCTTGAGCCTTTGCATTACTCTCTTGAGCCTCTGCATCCCTCTCATAAGCCTCTGCATCACTCTATTGAGCCTTTGCATCACTATCTTGAGCCTCTGCATCACTCACTTGAGCCTCTGCATCACTCTCTTTAGCCTCTGCAACACTCTCTTCAGCCTCTGTATCACTCTCTTCAATCCTCTGCATCACTAACTTAAGCCTCTGAATCCCTATTTTGATCCTCTGCAATACTTCCTTGAGCCTCTGCATCACTCTCATAGAGCCTCTGCATCACTCTCTTCCGCTTCTGCATCACTCTCTCAAGCCTCTGCTTCCCGCTCTTGATCCTCTGCATCACTCTCCTGAGCCTCTGCATCCCTCTCTAGTGCCTCTGCATCACTCTCTTGAGCCTCTGCATCACCCTCTTAAGCCTCTGCATCCCTTTTTTGAGCCTCTGCATCACTCTCTCAAGCCTCTGCTTCCCGCTCTTGATCCTCTGCATCACCCTCTTAAGCCTCTGCATCCCTTTCTTGATCGTCTGCATCACTCTCTTGAACTCCTGAATCCCTCTCATGGGCATTTGCCTCCCTCTCTTGAGATTTTGCATCACTCGTTTAAGCCTCTGCATCCCTCTCTTGAGCCTCTGCGTAACTCTCAAGAGCCTCTGCATCCCTCTCTTGTGCCTCTGCATCCCTCAATTGACCCTCTGCATCCCTCTCTTTAGCCCCTGCATTCCTCTCTTGAGCCTCTGCATCCCTCTCGTGAGCCTCTGCATCACTTTCGTAAGCCTCTGCATCACTCTCCTGAGCCTCTGCATCCCTCTCTTGAGCTTCTGCATCACTCTCTTAAGCCTCTGCATCGCGCTCTTAAGCCTCTGCATCACTCTCTTGATCCTCTGCATCCCTCTCATGAGTCTCTGCATCACTCTCTTGAGCCTCTCCATCCCTCTCTTGAGACTCTGCATAACTCTCTTGAGTCTCTCAATCCCTCTCTTGAGCCTCTGAATACCTCTCTTAAGCCTCTGCATCACTCTCTTAAGCCTTTGCATCACTCTCTTGAGCCTCTGCATCCCTCTCATAAGCCTCTCCATCACTCTTTTGAGCCTTTGTATCACTCTCTTGAGCCTCTGCATCCCTCTCTTGATCCTCTGCATCAATCTCTTGAGCCTCTGCATCACTCTCTTTAGCCTCTGCAACACTCTCTTCAGCCTCTGTGTCTCTCTCTTGAGGCCTCTGCATCACTCACTTAAGCCTCTGAATCCCTCCTTTGATCCTCTGCACCACTCTCTTGAGCCTCTGCATCACTCTCTTGATCCTCTGCATCCCTCTCTTTAGTCTCTGCATCACTCTCCTGAGCCTCTGCATCCCTCTCTTGAGCCTCTGCATCACTCTCTTAAGCCTCTGCATCACGCTCTTAAGCCTCTGCATCACTCTCTTGATCCTCTGCATCCCTCTCTTGAGTCTCTGCATCACTCTCTTGAGCCTCTCCATCCCTCTCTTGAGCCTCTGCATAACTCTCTTGAGTCTCTGAATCCCTCTCTTGAGCCTCTGAATCCCTCTCTTAAGCCTCTGCATCACTCTCTTAAGCCTTTGCATCACTCTCTTGAGCCTCTGCATCCCTCTCATAAGCCTCTCCATCACTCTCTTGAGCCTTTGCATCACTCTCTTGAGCCTCTGCATCCCTCTCTTGATCCTCTACATCTCTCTCTTGAGCCTCTGCATCACTCTCTTTAGCCTCTGCAACACTCTCTTCAGCCTCTGTGTCTCTCTCTTGAGGCCTCTGCATCACTCACTTAAGCCTCTGAATCCCTCCTTTGATCCTCTGCATCACTCTCCTGAGCCTCTGCATCACTCTCTTGATCCTCTGCATCCCTCTCTTGAGTCTCTGCATCACTCTCTTGAGCCTCTGCATCCCTCTCTTGAGCCTCTGCATAACTCTCTTGAGTCTCTGAATCCCTCTCTTGAGCCTCTGAATCCATCTCTTAAGCCTTTGCATCACTCTCTTAAGCCTCTGCATCACTCTCGTAAGCCTCTGAATCACTCTCTTGAGCTTCTGCATCATTCTCTTGAGCCCCTGCATCTTTCTCCTGAACCTCTGCATCACTCTCTTAAGCCTCTGCATCACTCTCGTAAGCCTCTGAATCACTCTCTTGAGCTTCTGCATCACTCTCTTGAGCCCCTGCATCTTTCTCCTGAGCCTCTGCATCACTCTCTTGAGCCTTTGCATCACTCTCTTGAGCCTCTGCATCCCTCTCTTGATCCTCTGCATCACTCTCTTGGGCCTCTGCATCACTCTCTTTAGCCTCTGCAACACTCTCTTCAGCCTCTGTGTCTCTCTCTCTTGAGGCCTCTGCATCACTCTTTTAAGCCTCTGAATCCCTCCTTTGATCCTCTACATCACTCTCTTGAGCCTCTGCATCACTCTCTTGATCCTCTGCATCCCTCTCTTGAGTCTCTGCATCACTCTCTTGAGCCTCTGCATCCCTCTCTTGAGCCTCTGCATAACTGTCTTGAGTCTCTGAATCCCTCTCTTGAGCCTCTGAATCCCTCTCTTAAGCCTCTGCATCACTCTCTTAAGCCTCTGCATCACTCTCGTAAGCCTCTGAATCAATCTCTTGAGCTTCTGCATCACTCTCTTGAGCCCCTGTATCTTTATCTTGAGCCTCTGCATCACCCTCTTAAGCCTCTGCATTCCTCTTTTAAGCCGCTGCATCACTTTCTTAAGCCTCTGGATCCCTCTCTTGAGCATCTGCATCCCTCTCCTGATCTCCTGCATCCCTCTTTTGAGCCTCTGCATCGATCTCTTGTGCCTTTGCATCACTCTTTTAAGCCTCTGCATCCCTCTCTTGATCCTCTGCATCACTCTCGTAAACCTCTGCATCACTCTCTTGAGCCTCTGCATAACTCTCTTGAGTGTCTCCATCACTCTCTGGAGCATATGCATCACTCTCTTGAGCCTCTGCGAGACTATCTTCAGCCTCTGCATTACTCTCCTAAGCCTCTGAATCCCTCTCTTGAGCCTCTGAATCCCTCTCTTGAGCCTCTGCATCACTCTCTCGAGCCTCTGCATCACTCTCATGAGCCTCTGCATGATTCTCTTGAGCCTCTGCATCCCTCTCCTAAGCCTCTACATCATTCTCTTGAGCCTCTGCATCACTCTTTTGAGCCTCTGCATCACTCTCTTAAGCCTCTGCATCTCTCTCTTCAGCCTCTGCATCACTCTCTTGAGCGTCTGCATCCCTCTCTGGAGCATCTGCATCCCTCTCATGAGCCTCTGCATCCCTCTCATAAGCCTTTGCATCACTCACTTAAGCCTCTGCATCACTCCTGTAAGCCTCTTAATCACTCTCATGAGCCTCTTCATCCCTCTCTTGAGCATCTGCATCACTCTCTTCAGCCTCTGCATCCGTCTCTTGAGCCTCTGCATCATTCTCCTAAGCCTCTGTAACACTCTCTTGAGCGTCTGCATCACTCACTTTAGCCTCTGCATCACTCTCGTGGACCTCTGCATCACTCTCTTGAGCCTCTGCATCACTCTCTTGAGCCTCTGCATCACTCTCTTGAGCCTCTGCATCGCTCTCTTGAGCCTCTGCATCACTCTCGTGGGCCTCTGCATCACTCTCTTGAGCCTCTGCATCACTCTTTTGAGCCTCTGCATCGCTCTCTTGAGCCTCTGCATCACTCTCTTGAGCCTCTGCATCACTCTCTTAAACCTTTGCAACACTCTCTTCAGCGTCTGCATCACTCACTGAAGCCTTTGCATCCCTCTCATGATCCTTTGCATCACTCTCTTGAGCCTCTGCATCACTCTCTTGAGCCTCTGCATCGCTCTCTTGAGCCTCTGCATCACTCTCTTGAGCCTCTGCATCACTCTCTTAAACCTCTGCATCCCTCTCTTGATCCTTTGCATCACTCTCTTGAGCCTCTGCATCACTCTCTTGAGCCTCTGCATCACTCTCTTGAGCCTCTGCATCGCTCTCTTGAGCCTCTGCATCACTCTCTTGAGACTCTGCATCACTCACTGAAGCCTCTGCATCCCTCTCTTGATCCTTTGCATCATTTTCGTAAGCCTCTGCATCACTCTCTTGAGCCTTTGCATAATTCTCTTGAGTCTCTGCATCACTCTCATGAGCCTCTGCATCCCTCTCTTGAGCCTCAGCATAACTCTCTTGAGTCTCTGAATCCCTCTCTTGAGCCTATGAATCCCTCTCATGAGCCTCTACATCACTCTCTTCATCCTCTGTATCCCTCTCTTAAGCCTCTGCATCACTCTCTTAAGCCTCTGCATCACTCTCGTAAGCCTCTGAATCACTCTCTTGAGCCTCTGTATTTCTCTCTTGTGCCCCTGCATCCCTCTCTTGAGCCTCTACATCACTCTCTTGAGCCTCTGCATCACCCTCTTAAGCCTCTGAATCCCTCTTTTGAGTCTCTGCATCACTTTCTTAAGCCTCCTCTGCATCCCTCTCTTGAGCCTCTGCATCCCTCTCTTGAACTCCTGCATCCCTCTCTTGAGCCTCTGCATCCCTCTCTTGAGCCTTTGCATTTCTCTCTTAAGCCTCTGCATCCCTCTCTTGATCCTCTGCATCACTCTCGTTAGCCTCTGCATCCCTCTCTTGAGCCTCTGCATAACTCTCTTGAGTGTCTGCATCACTCTCTTGAGCCTCTGCATCCCTCTCCTAATCCTCTGCATCCCTCTCTTGATCCTCTGCATCACTCTCGTTAGTCTCTGCATCCCTCTCTTGAGCCTCTGCATAACTCTCTTGAGTGTCTGCATCACTCTCTTCAGCCTCTGCATCACTCTCTTAAGCCTCTCAATCCTTCTCTTGAGCCTCTGAATCCCCTCTCTAGAACCTCGGCATCACTCTCTCGAGCTTCTGCATCACTCTCTTGATCCTCTGCATCACTCTCTTGAGCCTCTGCATCACTTTCGTAAGCCTCTGCATCCCTCTCTGGAGCCTCAGCATTACTCTCGTCAGCCTCTGCATCACTCTCTTAAGCCTCTGCTTCCCTCTCTTGATCCTCTGCATCACTCTCTGGAGCCTCTGCATCACTCTCTTGATCCTCTGCATCACTCTCGTGAGCCTCTGCATCACTCTCTTGAGCCTCTGCATCACTCTCTTGAGCCTATACATCACTCTCAAGTGCCTCTGCATCACTCTCTTGAGCCTCTGCATCACTCTCTTAAGCCTCTGTATCCCTCTCTTCATCCTCTGCATCACTCTCTTGAGCCTCCGCATCATTCTTTTGAGCGTCTGCATCCCTCTCTTAAGCCTCTACATCATTCTCTTGAGCCTCTGCATCACTCTCTTGAGCCTCTGCATCATTCTGTTAAGCCTCTGCTCCCCTCTCTTCAGCCTCTGCATCACTCTCTTAAGCCTCTGCATCACTCTCTTGAGCCTCTGCATCCCTCTCTTGAGCCTCAGCATAACTCTTTTGATTCTCTGAATCTCTCTCTTGAGCCTCTGAATCCCTCTCATGAGCCTCTACATCAACTCTTCATTCTCTGTATCCCTCTCTTAAGCCTCTGCATCACTCTCTTGAGCCTCTGCATCACTCTCGTAAGCCTCTGAGTTAATCTCTTTAGCCTCTGCATCACTCTCATGAGCCCCGGCATCCCTCTCTTGAACCTCTACATCACTCTCTTGAGCCTCTGCATCACCCTCTTAAGCCTTTGCATCAATCTTTTGAGCCTCTGCATCACTTTCTTAAGGCTCTGCATCCCTCTCTTGCGCCTCAGCATCCCTCTCTTGACCTCCTGCATCCCTCTCTTGAGCCTCTTCATCCCTCTCTCGAGCCTTTGCATCGCTCTCTTAAGCCTCTGCATCCCTCTCTTGATCATCTGCATCACTCTCGTTAGCCTCTGCATCACTCTCGTTTGCCTCTGCATCACTCTCTTGAGCCTCTGCACAACTCTCTTGAGTGTCTGCATCACTCTCTTGAGCCTCTGCATCCCTCTCTTGAGCCTCTGCAACACTATCGTCAGCCTATGCATCACTCTCTTAAGCCTCTGAATCCTTCTCTTGAGCCTCTGAATCCCTCTCTTGAGCCTCGGCATCACTCTCTCGAGCCTCTGCATCACTCTCTTGATCCTCTGCATCACTCTCTTGAGCATCTGCATCACTCTCTTAAGCCTCTGCATCCCTCTCTGGAGCCTCAGCATCACTCGTCAGCCTCTGCATCACTCTCTTGAGCCTCTGCATTACTCTCTTGATCCTCTGCAGCACTCTCTTGAGCCTCTGCATCACTCTCTTGAGCCTCTGCATCACTCTCTTGAGCCTCTGCATCACTCTCCTAATCCTCTGCATCCCTCTCTTCATCCTCTGCATCACTCTCTTGAGCCTCTGCATCGTTCTCTTGAGCTTCTGCATCCCTCTCTTAAGCCTCTACATCATTCTCTTGAGCCTCTGCATCACTCTCTTGAGCCTCTGCATCACTCTCTTAAGCCACTGCATCTCTCTCTTCAGCCTCTGCATCACTCTCTTGAGCCTCTGGAGAACGTGGAAAAACGGCAAAATATTGCCTAATTCGACGATATTTTGTTTAAATCACATAAGGGAAAAGGGGGATGATGAACGTCAAAATATTGCTATATTCGATGATTTTTTATACAAACCAAATGCAAGAAAACTAGCTAAAAAATGCAATATTATGCGAAATTCTGAGATTTGAAGGCAAAATCACATATCGTGAGAAAACGTGACTCATCGCCGCTCACAGTAATTCGCATATTTTCGGTATAAAAAGTCGTAATTTCAAACATCGAATACGTGCAGAGAGCCAGAATTTGGCTCAAAAATATGGCTAAAGTGTCGAATTTGGGATGTTTGGGTTATTTTGAAAACTGAAGTGGGGTTTGGGCAAAATGTTACCCATCGCCGCTCTCAGTAATTGGCATATTTTCGGTATGAAAATTCGTAATTTAAACTGCGAATACTTGCAGAGAGCCAGAATTTGGCGCCAAAATATGGCTCAAGCGTCGAATATGGGATGTTTGGGATATTTTGAAAACTGCAGTGGGGGTTTGGGCAAAATGTGACACATCGCCGATTGCAGTAATTGGCATATTTTCGGTATAAAAAGTCGTAATTTAAAACTGCGAATATGTGCAGAGAGCCAGAATTTGGCTACAAAATATGGTTCAAAGTTCGAATTTGGAATGTTTGGGATATTTTGAAAACAGCAGGGGGGTTTGGTCAAAATGGGACCCATCACCGCCATCAGTAATTTCATATTTTCGGTATAAAAATTTGTAATTTGAAACTGCGAATACGAGCAGAGAGCCAGAATTTGGCTTCAAATTATAGTTCAAGGGTCGAGTTCTAGATGTTTGGGATATTTTGAAAATTGCAGGTGGGTTTGGACAAAATGTGACGTATCGCCGCTCTCAGTAATTGGCATATTTTCTGTACAAAAAGTCGTAATTTCAAACTGCGAATATGTGCAGAGAGCCAGAACTTGGCTTCAAAATATGGCTCAAGCGTCGATCTTGGAATGATTGGGATATTTTGAAAACTGCAGGGGGGTGGGGGTTTGGGCAAATTGTGACTCATCGCCGCTCTCAGTAATTGGAATATTTTCGGTATAAAAAGTCGTAATTTAAAACAGCGAATGCAAGCAGAGAGCCAGAATTTGGCTCCAAAATATACCTCAAGGGTAGAATTTGGCATATTTGGGATATTTTAAAAACTGCATGGGGTTTTGGGCTAAATGTGACCCCTCGCCGTTCTCAGTAATAGGCATATCTTCGGTATATAAAATCATAATTTCAAACTGCAAATACGTGCGGAGAGCCAAAATTTGGCTCCAAAATATGGGTCATGGGTTGAGTTTGGAATGTTTGGGATATTTTGAAAACTTCTGGGGATTTTGGGCAAAATGTGACCACTTGCTCTGAGTAATTGGCATATTTTCGGTATAAAAAGTCGTAATTTAAATGTCGAATAAGTGCAGAGAGCCAGAATTTGGCTCCAAAATATGTCTCAAGCATTGAATTTGGGATATTTTGGATATTTTGAAAACTGCAGAGGGGGTTTGGGCAAAATTTGACCCATAGCTGCTCTCAGTAATTGGCATAGTTTCGTTATAAAAAGTCGTAATTTCAAACTGCGAATACGTGCCGAGAGTCATAACTTGACTTCAAAATATTTCTCAAGGGTCGAATTTGTGATGTTTGGGATATTTTGAAAACTTCAGGGGGGTTTGGGCAAAATGTGACACATCGCCGCTTTCAGTAATTGGCATATTTTCAGTATAAAAAGTCGTAATTTCAAATAGCGAATATGTGCAGAGAGCCAGAATTTGGCTCCAAAATATTGCTCAAGGGTCAAATTTGGGATGTTCGGGATATTTGGAAAACTGCAGGGGGGTTTGGGCAAAATGTGACTCATCGCAGATCTCAGTAATTGGCATATTTTCGGTATTAAAAGTCGTAATTTCAAACTGTTAACACGTCCCGAGAGAAAGAATTTGGCTCCAAAATATTACTATAGCGTAGAATTTTAGATGTTTGGGATATTTTGAAAACTGCAGGGGGGGGGGGGGCAAAATGTGACCCATCGCCTCTCTCAGAAATTGGCATATTTTCGGTATAAAAAGTCGTAAATCAAACTGCGAACACGTGCCGAGAGCCTTAATTTGGCTCCAAAATATTGCTCAAGCGTCGCATTTTGGATGTTTGGGATATTTTGAAAACAGCAGGCGGGGGGGGGGGTAGCCAAATGTGACTTATCACTGCTTTCAGTGATGCAGAGGCTCAAGAGAGAAAGGCAGAGGTTTAAGAGAGTGATGCAGCGGCTCACGAGAGTGATGCAGAGGCTCAAGAGAATGATGTAGAGGCTTAAGAGAGGGATGCAGACGCTCAAGAGAATGATGCAGATGCTCAAGAGAGGGATGCAGAGGATCAAGAGAGGGATGCAGAGACTGAAGAGAGTGTTGCAGAGGCTTAAGAGTGGGATGCAGAGGCTCAAGAGAGAGATGCAGAGGCTCAAGAGAATGATGTATAGGCTTAAGAGAGGGATGCAGAGGCTCAAGAGAATGATGTAGAGGCTCAAGAGAGGGATGCAGAGGATCAAGAGAGGGATGCAGAGGCTTAAGAGAGTGAAGCAGATGCTTAAGAGAGTGATGCAGAGGCTCAAGAGAGTGATGCAGACGATAAAGAGAGTGATGCAGAGGCTCAAGATAGTGATGCAGAGGATCAAGAGAGGGAAGCAGAGGCTTAAGAGAGTGATGCAGAGGCTGAAGTGAGTGATGCAGAGGCTCAAGAGAGGGATGAAGTGGCTGAAAAAAGTGATGCAGAGGCTCACGAGATTGATTCAGAGGCTCAAGAGAGTGATGCAGAGGCTTAAGAGAGTGAGGTAGAGGCTAAGGAGAGGAATGCAGAGGCTCAAGAGAGTGATGCAGAGGCTTAGGAGGGTGATGCAGAGGCTCAAGAGAGTGATGCAGAGGCTCAAGAGAGGGATGCAGGGGCTCAGGAGAGTGATGCAGAACCTCAAGAGAGTGATTCAGGGGCTTAAGAGCGTGATGTAGAGGCTTAAGAGAGTGATGCAGAAGCTTAAGAGAGGGATACAGAGGCTCAAGAGAGGGATGCAGAGGCTCAAGAGAGGGATGCAGAGGCACAAGAGAGGTATGTAGAGGCTCATTTGAAGGATCCAGAGGCACAAGAGAGGGATGCAATGGCTCTTGAGAGTGATGCAGAGGCTCAACAGAGAGATGCAGAGGCTTAAGAGAGTGATGCAAAGGCTGAAGAGAGGGATGCAGAGGCTCATGAGAGGGATGCAGGAGTTCAAGAGAGGGATGCAGAGGCTCATGAGAGTGATTCAGAGGCATACGAGAGTGATGCAGAGCCTTAAGAGAGTGATGCAGAGGCTTAAGAGAGGGATCCAGAGGCTCAAGAGAGAGGGTGCAGAGGCTCAAGAGAGAGATGCAGGGGCTCAAGAGAAGGATGCAGAAGCTCAAGTGAGGGATGCAGAGGCATAAGAGAGGGATGACGAGGCTCTTGAGAGTGACGCAGAGGCTCAAGAGAGGGATGCAGAGGCTTAAGAGAGTGTTGCAAAGGCTCAGGAGAGGGATACAAAGGCTCATGAGAGGGATTCAGGAGTTCAAGAGAGTGTTGTAGAATCTCAAGAAAGGGATGCAGAGGCTTAAGAGAGTGATGCAGAGGCTCAAAAAAGGGATGCAGAGGCTTAAGAGGGTAATGCAGAGGCTCAAGAGAGGCTTACGAGAGTGATGCAGATGATCAAGAGAGGGATGCAGATGATCAAGAGAGGGATGCAGAGACTGAAGAGAGTGTTGCAGAGGCTTAAGAGAGGGATGCAGAGGCTCAAGAGAGAGATGTAGAGGCTCAAGAGAGGGATGAATAGGCTCAGGAGAGGGATGCAGAGGCTCAAGAGAGGGATTTAGAGGCTTAGAAGAGTGATGCAAAGGCTCAAGAGAGGGATGCAGAGGCTCAAGTGAATGATGCAGAGGCTCAAGTGAGTGTTGCAGAGGATCAAGAGAGTGATGCAGAGGCTGAGGAGAGAGATGCAGAGGCTTAAGAGAGTGATGCAGAGGCTCAAGAGAGTGATGCAGGGGTTCAAGAGAATGAGGCTTAAGGGAGGGATATAGAGGCTCAAGAGAATGATGCAGAGGCTCAAGAGAGTGTTGCAGAGGATCAAGAGAGAGATGCAGAGGTTTAAGTGAGTGATGCAGAGGCTCATGAGTGTGATGCAGAGGTTCAAGAGAGTGATGCAGAGGCTCAAGAGAGTGATGCAGAGGCTCAAGAGAGAGATGCAGAGGCTCAAGAGAGTGATGCAGAGGCTTAATAGAGGGATGCAGAGGCTCAAGAGAGTGATGCAGAGGCTTAAGAGAGGGATGCAGATGCTCAAGAGAATGATGCAGAGGCTCAAGCGAGTGTTGCAAAAGGCTGAAGAGAGGGTTGCTGAGGCTCCAGAGAGGGATGCAGAGGCTCAAGATAGTGATGCAGAGGCTCAAGAGAGAAAGGCAGAGGCTTAGGAGAGTGATGCAGCGGCACAAGAGAGTGATGCAGAGGCTCAAGAGAATGATGTAGAGGCTTGAGAGAGGGATGCAGGGGCTCAAGAGAATGATGCAGAGGCTCAAGAGAGGGATGCAGAGGATCAAGAGAGGGATGCAGAGGCTTAAGAGAGTGATGCAGATGCTCAAGAGAGGGATGAAGAGGCTCAAGAGAGTGATGCACAGGCTCAAGAGAGTGATGCAGAGGATGAAGAGAAGGAAACAGAGGCTTAACAGAGTGATGCAGAGGCTGAAAAGAGTGATGCAGAGGCTCTAGAGAGTGATGAAGAGGCTTGAGAGAGTGATTCAGAGGCTCAAGAGAAGGATGCAGAGGCTCAAGAGAGTGATTCAGAGGCTTACGAGAGTGATGCAGAGGATCAAGTGAGTGATGCAGAGGCTCGAGAGAGTTATGCAGACGCCTCAAGAGAGGGATTCAGAGGATTAGGAGAGTGATGCAGAGGCTGAAAAAGGGGATGAAAAGGCTGAAAAGAGTGATGCAGAGGCTCAAGAGAGGGATGCAGAGCCTCAAGAGAATGATTCAGAGGCTTATGAGAGAGATGCAGAGGCTTAAGAGAGTGAGGTAGAGGCTTAGGAGAGGGATGCAGAGGCTTAAGTGAATGATGCAGAGGTTCAAGAGAGTGATGCAGAGGCTCAAGCGAGGGATGCAGGGGCTCAAGAGAGTGATGCATAGGCTCAAGACAGTGATTCAGAGGCTTAAAAGCGTGATGCAGATGCTTAAGAGAGGGACACAGAGGCTCAAGAGAGGGATGCAAAGGCTCAAGAGAGGGATGCAGGGGCTCACGAGAGGGTTGGAGAGGCTCAAGTGAGATATGCAGAGGCACAAGAGAAGGATGTAGAGGCTCTTGAGAGTGACGCAGAGGCACAAGAGAGGGATGCAGAGGCTCTTGAGAGTGACGCAGAGGCTCAAAAGGGGGATGCAGAGGTTCATGAGAGGGATGTAGAGTCTCAAGACAGTGATGCAGAGGCTCAAGAGAGAGATGCAGAGGCTTAAGAGAGTGATGCAGAGGTTCAAGAGAGTGATGCAGAGGCACAAGAGAATGATGTAGAGGCTTAAGAGAGGGATGCAGAGGCTCAAGAGAATGATGCAAGGCTCAAGAGAATGATGCAGAGGCTTAAGAGAGGGATGCAGAGGCTGAAGAGAATGATGCAGAGGCTTAAGAGAGGGATGCAGAGGCTGAAGGGAGTGATGCAGAGGCTCAAGAGTGTGATGCAGAGGCTTAAAAGAGGGATGCAGAGGCTCATGAAAATGATGCAGATTCTTAAAGGAGTGATGCAGAGGCTCAGGAGAGTGATGCAGAGCCTCAAGAGAGTGACGCAGAGGCTGAAGAGAATGATGCAGAGGCGTAAGAGTGGTATGAAGAGACTCAAGAGAGTGATACAGAGGCTCAAGACAGGGGATGCAGAGTCTTAAGAGAGTGATGCAAAGGCTCAAGAGAGGGATGCAGAGGCTCATGAGAGGGATGCTGAGGCTCAAGTGAGGGTTAGAGAGGCTTAATAGAATGACACAGAGGCTCAACAGACGGATGCAGAGGCTCAAGAGAGTGATGCAGGGGCTCAAGAGAGTGATGCATAGGCTGAAGAGAGTGATGCAGAGGCTCAGGAGAGAGATGCAGAGGCTGAAGAGAGTGATGCAGAGGCTCAAGCGAGTGATGGAGAGGCTAAAGAGGGTGATGCAGAGGTTTACGAGAGTGATGCAAAGGATTAAGAGAGGGATGCAGAGGCTCAAGAGAGTGATGCAGAGGCTCAAGAGAGTGATGCAGATGCATAGGGGAATGATGCAGAGGCTCAAGAGAGAAATGCAGAGGCTGAAGAGAGCGATGCAGAGGCTTAAGAGAGAGCTGGAGAGGCTCAAGAGAGTGATGCAGAGGCTTAAGAGAGGGATGCAGAGGCTCAAGAAAATGATGCAGAGGCTCAAGAGAGTGTTGCACAGGCTCACGAGAGGGATGCTGAGGCTCCAGAGAGGGGTGCAGAGGCTCAAGAGAGTGATGCAGAGGCTCAAGAGAGATGCAGAGGCTAAAGAGATTGATGCAGAGGCTCAAGAGAGTAATGCAGAGGCTCAACAGAATGTTGTAGAGGCTTAAGAGAGGGATGCAGAGGCTCAAGAGAATGATGCAGAGGCTCAGGAGAGTGATACAGAGGATTAAGAGAGGGATGCAGAGCCTTAAGAGAGTGATGCAGAGGCTCAAGAGAGTAATGCAGAGGCTCAAGAGAGTGATGTAGAGGCTCAAGAGAGTGAAGCAGAGGCTCAAGAAAGTGATGCAGAGGATCGTGAGAGTGATGCAGAGGCTCAAGAGAGTGATGCAGAGGATCTAGAGAGGGAAGCAGAGGCTTAAGAGAGTGATGCAGAGGCCGACGAGAGTGATGCAGAGGCTTAAGAGAGGGATGCAGAGGCTCAAGAGAGGGATGCAGAGGCTCAAGAGAGTGACGCAGAAGCTTAATAGACGGATGCAGAGGCTCAAGAGAGTGATGCAGAGGCTTAAGAGAGGGATGCAGAGGCTCAAGAGAGGGATGCAGAGGCTCAAGAGAGTGACGCAGAAGCTTAATAGACGGATGCAGAGGCTTAATAGAGTGATGCAGAGGCTTAAGAGAGGGCTCCAGAGGCTCATAAGAGAGGGATGCAGAGGCTCAAGAGAGGGATGCAGGGGCTCAAGAGAATGATGCAGAAGCTCAAGTGAGGGATGCAGAGGCATAAGAGAGGGATTCGGAGGCTCTTGAGAGTGACGCAGAGGCTCAAGAGAGGGTTGCAGAGGCTTAGGAGAGTGATTCAAAGGCTCAGCAGAGGGATAAAAAGGCTCATGAGAGGGATTCAGGAGTTCAAGAGAGTGATGTAGAATCTCAAGAAAGGGATGCAGAGGCTTAAGAGAGTGATGCAGAGGCTCAAAAAAGGGATGCAGAGGCTCAAGAGAGTGATGCAGAGGCTCAAGAGAGTGATGCAGAAGCTCAAGAGAGGGATACAGAGGCTCAAGAGAGGGAATCAGAGGCTTAGGAGAGTGATGCAGAAGCTGAAGAGAGTGATGCAGAGGCTCTAGAGAGTGATTCAGAGGCTCAAGAGAGTGATGCAGAGGATCAAGAGAGTGATGCAGAGGCTCGAGAGAGTGATGAAGAGGCTCAAAAGAGTTATTTAGAGGCTTAAGAGAGTGATGCAGAGGCCTCAAGGGAGTGATGCAGAGGCTGATCAGAGTGTTGCAGAGGCTCAAGAGAGTGATGCATAGGCTCAAGGGAGTGATGCAGATGCTCAAGAGAGGGATGCAGAGGCTTAAGAGAGTGATGCAGAGGCTGAAGAGAGTGTTGCAGAGGCTTAAGAAAGGGATGTACAGGCTCAAGAGAGTGATGCAAAGGCTCAAGAGAGTGATGCAGAGGCTTAAGAGAGGGATGCAGAAGCTCATGAGAGGGATGTAGAGGCTCAAGAGAGTGATGCAGAGGCTCAGGAGAAAGATGCAGAGGCTGAAAAGAGAGATGCAGAGGCTTAAGAGAGTGATGCAGATGTTCAAGAGAGTAATGCAGAGGCACGCGAGAATGATGTAGAGGCACGCGAGAATGATGTAGAGGCTAAAGAGAGGGATGCTGAGGCTCAAGAGAATGATGCAGGGGCTCAAGAGAATGATGCAGAGGCTTAAGAGAGGGATGCAGAGGGTCAAGAGTGTGATGCAGAGGCTTAGGAGAGGAATGCAGAGGCTGAAGAGAATGATGCAGAGGCTTAAGAGAGAGATGCAGACGCTGAAGAGAATGATGCAGAGGCTTAAGAGAGGGATGCAGAGGTTTATATGAGTGATGCAGAGGCTGAAGAGAATGATGCAGGGGCTTAAGAGATGGATGAAGAGACTCAAGAAAGTGATGCAGAGGCTCAAGACAGGGGATGCAGAGGCTTAAGAGAGGGATGCAGAGACTCAAAAGAGTGATGCAGAGGCTCAAGAGAGGGATGCAGAGGCCTAAGAGAGTGATGCAAAAGCTTAAGAGAGGGATGCAGAGGCTCATGAGAGGGATGCTGAGACTCAAGTGAGGGATGGAGAGGCTAAGGAGAATGATGCAGAGGCTCAAGAGAGGGATGCAGAGACTCAAGAGAGTGATGCAGAGGCTCAAATGAGTGATGCAGAGGCTCAAGAGAATGATGCAGAGGCTCAGGAGAGGGATGCCGAGGCTCATGAGAGTGATGCAGAGGCTCAGTAGAGTGATGCAGAGGCTCAAGAGAGTGATGCAGAGGCAAAAGAGAGTGATGCAGGGGCTTAAGAGAGTGATGCAGAGGCTTAAGAGAGGGATGCAGAGGCTCAAGTGAGTGATGCAGAGACTCAAGAGAGTGATGTAGATGCTTAGAAGAATGATGCAGAGGCTCAAGAGAGGAATGCAGAGGCTGAAGAGAGTGATTCAGAGGCTTAAGTGAGTGAATCAGAGGCTTAAGAGAGGGATGCAGAGGCTCAAGACTGATGCAGAGGCTGAAGAGAGAGATGCAGAGGCTAAGGAGAGTGATGCAGAGGCTCAGGAGAGTGATGCAGAAGCACAAGAGAATGATGTAGAGGCTTAAGAGAGGGATGCAGAGGCTCATGAGAATGATGCAGAGGCTCAAGAGAGTGATGCAGAGGATGAAGAGAGGGATGCAGAGGCTCAAGAGAGGGAAGAGGAGGCTCAAGAGAGGGAAGAGGAGGCTCAAGAGAGGAATGCTGGGGCTCAAGACAGGGATGCAGAGACTCAGGAGAGGGATGCAGAGGCTCTTGAGAGTGATGCAGAGGCTCATGAGAAGGAGGCAGAGGCCTAAGAGAGTGATGCAAAGGCTCAATAGAGGGATGCAGAGGCTCATGAGAGGGATGCAGAGGCTTAAGAAAGGGATGCAGAGGCTCAAGAGAATGATGCAGAGGTTCAAGAGAGGGATGCTGAGGCTCAAGAGAGTGATGTAGAGGCTCAAGAGAGTGAAGCAGAGGCTCAAGAGAGTGATGCAGAGGATCGTGAGAGTGATGCAGAGGCTCAAGAGAGTGATGCAGAGGATCTAGAGAGGGAAGCAGAGGCTTAAGAGAGTGATGCAGAGGCCGACGAGAGTGATGCAGAGGCTTAAGAGAGGGTTGCAGAGGCTCAAGAGAGGGATGCAGAGGCTCAAGAGAGTGACACAGAAGCTTAATAGACGGATGCAGAGGCTCAAGAGAGTGATGCAGATGCTTAAGAGAGGGATGCAGAGGCTCAAGAGATTGATGCAGAGGCTCAAGAGAGTGCTGCAAAAAGGCTCAAGAGAGGGATTCTGAGGCTCCAGAGAGGGATGCAGAGGCTCTAGAGAGAAAGGCAGAGGCTTAAGAGAGTGATGCAGAGGCTCAAGAGAGTGATGCAGAGGCTCAAGAGAGTGATGCAGAGGCTCAAGAGAGTGATGCAGAGGCTCAAGAGAGTGATGCAGACGATAAAGAGAGTTATGCAGAGGCTCAAGATAATGATGCAGAGGATCAAGAGAGGGAAGCAGAGGCTTAAGAGAGTGATGCAGAGGCTTACGAGAGTGAGGTAGAGGCTAGGGAGAGGGATTGAGAGGCTCAAGAGAGTGATGCAGAGGCTTAAGAGGGTGATGCAGAGGCTCAAGAGAGTGATGCAGAGGCTGAAGATAGGGATGCAGGGGCTCAGGAGAATGATGCAGAAGCTCAAGAGAGTGATTCAGAGGCTTAAGAGCGTGATGCAGAGCTTAAGAGAGTGATGCAGAAGCTTAAGAGAGGGATACAGAGTTTTTCAAGAGAGGGATGCAGAGGCTCAAGAGAGGGATGCAGAGGCTCAAGAGAGGGATGTAGAGGCTCAAGTGAGGGATCCAGAGGCACAAGAGAGGGATGCAAAGGCTCTTGAGAGTGATGCAGAGGCTCAACAGAGGGATGCAGAGGCTTAATAGAGTGATGCAAAGGCTCAAGGGAGGGATGCAGAGGCTCATGAGAGGGATGCAGGAGTTCAAGAGCGGGATGCAGAGGCTCAAGAGAGTGATTCAGAGGCTTACGAGAGTGATGCAGAGGCTTAATAGAGTGATGCAGAGGCTTAAGAGAGGGCTCCAGAGGCTCATGAGAGAGGGATGCAGAGGCTCAAGAGAGGGATGCAGGGGCTCAAGAGAATGATGCAGAAGCTCAAGTGAGGGATGCAGAGGCATAAGAGAGGGATGAAGAGGCTCTTGAGAGTGACGCAGAGGCTCAAGAGAGGGTTGCAGAGGCTTAGGAGAGTGATTCAAAGGCTCAGGAGAGGGATACAAAGGCTCATGAGACGGATTCAGGAGTTCAAGAGAGTGATGTAGAATCTCAAGAAAGGGATGCAGAGGCTTAAGAGAGTGATGCAGAGGCTCAAAAAAGGGATGCAGAGGCTCAAGAGAGTGATGCAGAGGCTCAAGAGAGTGATGCAGAAGCTCAAGAGAGGGATACAGAGGCTCAAGAGAGGGAATCACAGGCTTAGGAGAGTGATGCAGAAGCTGAAGAGAGTGATGCAGAGGCTCTAGAGAGTGATTCAGAGGCTCAAGAGAGTGATGCAGAGGATCAAGAGAGTGATGCAGAGGCTCGAGAGAGTGATGAAGAGGCTCAAAAGAGTTATTTAGAGGCTTAAGAGAGTGATGCAGAGGCCTCAAGGGAGTGATGCAGAGGCTGATCAGAGTGTTGCAGAGGCTCAAGAGAGTGATGCATAGGCTCAAGGGAGTGATGCAGATGCTCAAGAGAGGGATGCAGAGGCTTAAGAGAGTGATGCAGAGGCTGAAGAGAGTGTTGCAGAGGCTTAAGAAAGGGATGTACAGGCTCAAGAAAGTGATGCAAAGGCTCAAGAGAGTGATGCAGAGGCTTAAGAGAGGGATGCAGAAGCTCATGAGAGGGATGTAGAGGCTCAAGAGAGTGATGCAGAGGCTCAGGAGAATGATGCAAGGCTCAAGAGAATGATGCAGAGGCTTAAGAGAGGGATGCAGAGGCTGAAGAGAATGATGCAGAGGCTTAAGAGAGGGATGCAGAGGCTGAAGGGAGTGATGCAGAGGCTCAAGAGTGTGATGCAGAGGCTTAAGAGAGGGATGCAGAGGCTCAAGAGAATGATGCAGATTCTTAAAGGAGTGATGCAGAGGCTCAGGAGAGTGATGCAGAGCCTCAAGAGAGTGACGCAGAGGCTGAAGAGAATGATGCAGAGGCGTAAGAGTGGTATGAAGAGACTCAAGAGAGTGATACAGAGGCTCAAGACATGGGATGCAGAGGCTTAAGTGAGGGATGCAGAGAATCACAAGAGTGATGCAGAGGCTCAAGAGAGGGATGCAGAGTCTTAAGAGAGTGATGCAAAGGCTCAAGAGAGGGATGCAGAGGCTCATGAGAGGAATGCTGAGGCTCAAGTGAGGGTTAGAGAGGCTTAATAGAATGACACAGAGGCTCAAGAGACGGATGCAGAGGCTCAAGAGAGTGATGCAGAGGCTCAAGAGAGTGATGCATAGGCTGAAGAGAGTGATGCAGAGGCTCAGGAGAGAGATGCACAGGCTGAAGAGAGTGATGCAGAGGCTCAAGCGAGTGATGGAGAGGCTAAAGAGGGTGATGCAGAGGTTTACGAGAGTGATGCAAAGGATTAAGAGAGGGATGCAGAGGCTCAAGAGAGTGATGCAGAGGCTCAAGAGAGTGATACAGATGCATAGGGGAATGATGCAGAGGCTCAAGAGAGAAATGCAGAGGCTAAAGAGAGCGATGCAGAGGCTTATGAGAGAGCTGGAGAGGCTCAAGAGAGTGATGCAGAGGCTTAAGAGAGGGATGCAGAGGCTCAAGAAAATGATGCAGAGGCTCAAAAGAGTGTTGCACAGGCTCACGAGAGGGATGCTGAGGCTCCAGAGAGGGGTGCAGAGGCTCAAGAGAGTGATGCAGAGGCTCAAGAGAGATGCAGAGGCTAAAGAGATTGATACAGAGGCTCAAGAGAGTAATGCAGAGGCTCAACAGAATTTTGTAGAGGCTTAAGAGAGGGATGCAGAGGCTCAAGAGAATGATGCAGAGGCTCAGCAGAGTGATACAGAGGATTAAGAGAGGGATGCAGACCCTTAAGAGAGTGATGCAGAGGCTCAAGAGAGTAATGCAGAGGCTCAAGAGAGTGATGTAGAGGCTCAGGAGAGTGAAGCAGAGGCTCAAGAGAGTGATGCAGAGGATCGTGAGAGTGATGCAGAGGCTCAAGAGAGTGATGCAGAGGATCTAGAGAGGGAAGCAGAGGCTTAAGAGAGGGATGCAGAGGCTCAAGAGAGGGATGCAGAGGCTCAAGAGAGTGACGCAGAAGCTTAATAGACGGATGCAGAGGCTCAAGAGAGTGATGCAGAGGCTTAAGAGAGGGATGCAGAGGCTCAAGAGATTGATGCAGAGGCTCAAGAGAGTGCTGCAAAAAGGCTCAAGAGAGGGATTCTGAGGCTCCAGAGAGGGATGCAGAGGCTCTAGAGAGAAAGGCAGAGGCTTAAGAGAGTGATGCAGAGGCTCAAGAGAGTGATTCAGAGGCTCAAGAGAGTGATGCAGAGGCTCAAGAAAGTGATGCAGAGGCTCAAGAGAGTGATGCAGACGATAAAGAGAGTGATGCAGAGGCTCAAGATAATGATGCAGAGGCTCAAGATAATGATGCAGAGGGTCAAGAGAGGGAAGCAGAGGCTTAAGAGAGTGATGCAGAGGCTTACGAGAGTGAGGTAGAGGCTAAGGAGAGGGATGCAGAGGCTCAAGAGAGTGATGCAGAGGCTTAAGAGGGTGATGCAGAGGCTCAAGAGAGTGATGCAGAGGCTGAAGATAGGGATCCAGGGGCTCAGGAGAGTGATGCAGAAGCTCAAGAGAGTGATTCAGAGGCTTAAGAGCGTGATGCAGAGCTTAAGAGAGTGATGCAGAAGCTTAAGAGAGGGATACAGAGGTTCAAGAGAGGGATGCAGAGGCTCAAGAGAGGGATGCAGAGGCTCAAGAGAGGGATGTAGAGGCTCAAGTGAGGGATCCAGAGGCACAAGAGAGGGATGCAAAGGCTCTTGAGAGTGATGCAGAGGCTCAACAGAGGGATGCAGAGGCTTAATAGAGTGATGCAAAGGCTCAAGGGAGGGATGCAGAGGCTCATGAGAGGGATGCAGGAGTTCAAGAGCGGGATGCAGAGGCTCAAGAGAGTGATTCAGAGGCTTACGAGAGTGATGCAGAGGCTTAATAGAGTGATGCAGAGGCTTAAGAGAGGGCTCCAGAGGCTCATAAGAGAGGGATGCAGAGGCTCAAGAGAGGGATGCAGGGGCTCAAGAGAATGATGCAGAAGCTCAAGTGAGGGATGCAGAGGCATAAGAGAGGGATTCGGAGGCTCTTGAGAGTGACGCAGAGGCTCAAGAGAGGGTTGCAGAGGCTTAGGAGAGTGATTCAAAGGCTCAGGAGAGGGATAAAAAGGCTCATGAGAGGGATTCAGGAGTTCAAGAGAGTGATGTAGAATCTCAAGAAAGGGATGCAGAGGCTTAAGAGAGTGATGCAGAGGCTCAAAAAAGGGATGCAGAGGCTCAAGAGAGTGATGCAGAGGCTCAAGAGAGTGATGCAGAAGCTCAAGAGAGGGATACAGAGGCTCAAGAGAGGGAATCAGAGGCTTAGGAGAGTGATGCAGAAGCTGAAGAGAGTGATGCAAAGGCTCTAGAGAGTGATTCAGAGGCTCAAGAGAGTGATGCAGAGGATCAAGAGAGTGATGCAGAGGCTCGAGAGAGTGATGAAGAGGCTCAAAAGAGTTATTTAGAGGCTTAAGAGAGTGATGCAGAGGCCTCAAGGGAGTGATGCAGAGGCTGATCAGAGTGTTGCAGAGGCTCAAGAGAGTGATGCATAGGCTCAAGGGAGTGATGCAGATGCTCAAGAGAGGGATGCAGAGGCTTAAGAGAGTGATGCAGAGGCTGAAGAGAGTGTTGCAGAGGCTTAAGAAAGGGATGTACAGGCTCAAGAGAGTGATGCAAAGGCTCAAGAGAGTGATGCAGAGGCTTAAGAGAGGGATGCAGAAGCTCATGAGAGGGATGTAGAGGCTCAAGAGAGTGATGCAGAGGCTCGGGAGAAAGATGCAGAGGCTGAAAAGAGAGATGCAGAGGCTTAAGAGAGTGATGCAGATGTTCAAGAGAGTAATGCAGAGGCACGCGAGAATGATGTAGAGGCTAAAGAGAGGGATGCTGAGGCTCAAGAGAATGATGCAGGGGCTCAAGAGAATGATGCAGAGGCTTAAGAGAGGGATGCAGAGGGTCAAGAGTGTGATGCAGAGGCTTAGGAGAGGAATGCAGAGGCTGAAGAGAATAATGCAGAGGCTTAAGAGAGGGATGCAGACGCTGAAGAGAATGATGCAGAGGCTTAAGAGAGGGATGCAGAGGTTTATATGAGTGATGCAGAGGCTGAAGAGAATGATGCAGAGGCTTAAGAGAGGGATGAAGAGACTCAAGAAAGTGATGCAGAGGCTCAAGACAGGGGATGCAGAGGCTTAAGAGAGGGATGCAGAGACTCAAAAGAGTGATGCAGAGGCTCAAGAGAGGGATGCAGAGGCCTAAGAGAGTGATGCAAAAGCTCAAGAGAGGGATGCAGAGGCTCATGAGAGGGATGCTGAGACTCAAGTGAGGGATGGAGAGGCTAAGGAGAATGATGCAGAGGCTCAAGAGAGGGATGCAGAGACTCAAGAGAGTGATGCAGAGGCTCAAATGAGTGATGCAGAGGCTCAAGAGAGTGATGCAGAGGCTCAGGAGAGGAATGCCGAGGCTCAAGAGAGTGATGCAGAGGCTCAGTAGAGTGATTCAGAGGCTCAAGAGAGTGATGCAGAGGCAAAAGAGAGTGATGCAGGGGCTTAAGAGAGTGATGCAGAGGCTTAAGAGAGGGATGCAGAGGCTCAAGTGAGTGATGCAGAGACTCAGGAGAGTGATGTAGATGCTTAGGAGAATGATGCAGAGGCTCAAGAGAGGAATGCAGAGGCTGAAGAGAGTGATTCAGAGGCTTAAGTGAGTGATGCAGAGGCTTAAGAGAGGGATGCAGAGGCTCAAGACTGATGCAGAGGCTGAAGAGAGAGGTGCAGAGGCTACGGAGAGTGATGCAGAGGCTCAGGAGAGTGATGCAGAAGCACAAGAGAATGATGTAGAGGCTTAAGAGAGGGATGCAGAGGCTCAAGAGAATGATGCAGAGGCTCAAGAGAGTGATGCAGAGGATGAAGAGAGGGATGCAGAGGCTCAAGAGAGGGAAGAGGAGGCTCAAGAGAGGGAAGAGGAGGCTCAAGAGAGGAATGCTGGGGCTCAAGACAGGGATGCAGAGACTCAGGAGAGGGATGCAGAGGCTCTTGAGAGTGATGCAGAGGCTCATGAGAAGGAGGCAGAGGCCTAAGAGAGTGATGCAAAGGCTCAATAGAGGGATGCAGAGGCTCATGAGAGGGATGCAGAGGCTTAAGAAAGGGATGCAGAGGCTCAAGAGAATGATGCAGAGGTTCAAGAAAGGGATGCTGAGGCTCAAGAGAGTGATGTAGAGGCTCAAGAGAGTGAAGCAGAGGCTCAAGAGAGTGATGCAGAGGATCGTGAGAGTGATGCAGAGGCTCAAGAGAGTGATGCAGAGGATCTAGAGAGGGAAGCAGAGGCTTAAGAGAGTGATGCAGAGGCCGACGAGAGTGATGCAGAGGCTTAAGAGAGGGATGCAGAGGCTCAAGAGAGGGATGCAGAGGCTCAAGAGAGTGACGCAGAAGCTTAATAGACGGATGCAGAGGCTCAAGAGAGTGATGCAGAGGCTTAAGAGAGGGATGCAGAGGCTCAAGAGATTGATGCAGAGGCTCAAGAGAGAGCTGGAAAAAGGCTCAAGAGAGGGATTCTGAGGCTCCAGAGAGGGATGCAGAGGCTCTAGAGAGAAAGGCAGAGGCTTAAGAGAGTGATGCAGAGGCTCAAGAGAGTGATGCAGAGGCTCAAGAGAGTGATGCAGAGGCTCAAGAGAGTGATGCAGAGGCTCAAGAGAGTGATGCAGACGATAAAGAGAGTGATGCAGAGGCTCAAGATAATGATGCAGAGGATCAAGAGAGGGAAGCAGAGGCTTAAGAGAGTGATGCAGAGGCTTACGAGAGTGAGGTAGAGGCTAAGGAGAGGGATGCAGAGGCTCAAGAGAGTGATGCAGAGGCTTAAGAGGGTGATGCAGAGGATCAAGAGAGTGATGCAGAGGCTGAAGATAGGGATGCAGGGGCTCAGGAGAGTGATGCAGAAGCTCAAGAGAGTGATTCAGAGGCTTAAGAGCGTGATGCAGAGCTTAAGAGAGTGATGCAGAAGCTTAAGAGAGGGATACAGAGGTTCAAGAGAGGGATGCAGAGGCTCAAGAGAGGGATGCAGAGGCTCAAGAGAGGGATGTAGAGGCTCAAGTGAGGGATCCAGAGGCACAAGAGAGGGATGCAAAGGCTCTTGAGAGTGATGCAGAGGCTCAACAGAGGGATGCAGAGGCTTAATAGAGTGATGCAAAGGCTCAAGGGAGGGATGCAGAGGCTCATGAGAGGGATGCAGGAGTTCAAGAGCGGGATGCAGAGGCTCAAGAGAGTGATTCAGAGGCTTACGAGAGTGATGCAGAGGCTTAATAGAGTGATGCAGAGGCTTAAGAGAGGGCTCCAGAGGCTCATGAGAGAGGGATGCAGAGGCTCAAGAGAGGGATGCAGGGGCTCAAGAGAATGATGCAGAAGCTCAAGTGAGGGATGCAGAGGCATAAGAGAGGGATGAAGAGGCTCTTGAGAGTGACGCAGAGGCTCAAGAGAGGGTTGCAGAGGCTTAGGAGAGTGATTCAAAGGCTCAGGAGAGGGATACAAAGGCTCATGAGAGGGATTCAGGAGTTCAAGAGAGTGATGTAGAATCTCAAGAAAGGGATGCAGAGGCTTAAGAGAGTGATGCAGAGGCTCAAAAAAGGGATGCAGAGGCTCAAGAGAGTGATGCAGAGGCTCAAGAGAGTGATGCAGAGGCTCAAGAGAGGGATACAGAGGCTCAAGAGAGGGATGCAAAGGCTCAAGAGAGTGATGCAGAGGATCAAGAGAGGGAATCAGAGGCTTAGGAGAGTGATGCAGAAGCTGAAGAGAGTGATGCAGAGGCTCTTGAGAGTGATTCAGAGGCTCAAGAGAGTGATGCAGAGGATCAAGAGAGTGATGCAGAGGCTCGAGAGAGTGATGAAGAGGCTCAAAAGAGTTATTTTGAGGCTTAAGAGAGTGATGCAGAGGCCTCAAGGGAGTGATGCAGAGGCTGATCAGAGTGTTGCAGAGGCTCAAGAGAGTGATGCATAGGCTCAAGGGAGTGATGCAGATGCTCTAGAGAGGAATGCAGAGGCTTAAGAGAGTGATGCAGAGGCTGAAGAGAGTGTTGCAGAGGCTTAAGAAAGGGATGTACAGGCTCAAGAGAGTGATGCAAAGGCTCAGGAGAGTGATGCAGAGGCTTATGAGAGGGATGCAGAAGCTCATGAGAGGGATGTAGAGGCTCAAGAGAGTGATGCAGAGGCTCAGGAGAAAGATGCAGAGGCTGAAAAGAGAGATGCAGAGGCTTAAGAGAGTGATGCAGATGTTCAAGAGAGTAATGCAGAGGCACGCGAGAATGATGTAGAGGCTAAAGAGATGGATGCTGAGGCTCAAGAGAATGATGCAGGGGCTCAAGAGAATGATGCAGAGGCTTAAGAGAGGGATGCAGAGGGTCAAGAGTGTGATGCAGAGGCTTAGGAGAGGAATGAAGAGGCTGAAGAGAATGATGCAGAGGCTTAAGAGAGGGATGCAGACGCTGAAGAGAATGATGCAGAGGCTTAAGAGAGGGATGCAGAGGTTTATAAGAGTGATGCAGAGGCTGAAGAGAATGATGCAGAGGCTTAAGAGAGGGATGAAGAGACTCAAGAAAGTGATGCAGAGGCTCAAGACAGGGGATGCAGAGGCTTAAGAGAGGGATGCAGAGACTCAAAAGAGTGATGCAGAGGCTCAAGAGAGGGATGCAGAGGCTTAAGAGAGTGATGCAAAAGCTCAAGAAAGGGATGCAGAGGGTCATGAGAGGGATGCTGAGACTCAAGTGAGGGATGGAGAGGCTAAGGAGAATGATGCAGAGGCTCAAGAGAGGGATGCAGAGACTCAAGAGAGTGATGCAGAGGCTCAAATGAGTGATGCAGAGGCTCAATTAAGAGAGTGATGCAGAGGCTCAGGAGAGGGATGCCGAGGCTCAAGAGAGTGATGCAGAGGCTCAGTAGAGTGATGCAGAGGCTCAAGAGAGTGATGCAGAGGCAAAAGAGAGTGATGCAGGGGCTTAAGAGAGTGATGCAGAGGCTTAAGAGAGGGATGCAGAGGCTCAAGTGAGTGATGCAGAGACTCAAGAGAGTGATGTAGATGCTTAGGAGAATGATGCAGAGGCTCAAGAGAGGAATGCAGAGGCTGAAGAGAGGCTTAAGTGAGTGATGCAGAGGCTCACTTAAGCCTCAATTCAGAGGCTTAAGTGAGTGATGCAGAGGCTTAAGAGAGGGATGCAGAGGCTCAAGACTGATGCAGAGGCTGAAGAGAGAGATGCTTAGGCTAAGGAGAGTGATGCAGAGGCTCAGGAGAGTGATGCAGAAGCACAAGAGAATGATGTAGAGGCTTAAGAGAGGGATGCAGAGGCTCAAGAGAATGATGCAGAGGCTCAAGAGAGTGATGCAGAGGATGAAGAGAGGGATGCAGAGGCTCAAGAGAGGGAAGAGGAGGCTCAAGAGAGGGAAGAGGAGGCTCAAGAGAGGAATGCTGGGGCTCAAGACAGGGATGCAGAGACTCAGGAGAGGGATGCAGAGGCTCTTGAGAGTGATGCAGAGGCTCATTAGAGGGAGGCAGAGGCCTAAGAGAGTGATGCAAAGGCTCAATAGAGGGATGCAGAGGCTTAAGAAAGGGATGCAGAGGCTCAAGAGAATGATGCAGAGGTTTAAGAGAGGGATGCTGAGGCTCAAGAGAGTGATGCAGAGGCTTAAGAGAGGGATGCAGAGGTTGAAGAGAGGGATGCTGAGGCTCTAGAGAGGGATGCAGAGGCTCAAGAGAGTGATGCAGAGGCTTAAGAGAGTGATGCAGAGGCCGAAGAGAGTGATGCAGAGGCTTAAGAGAGTGATGCAGAGACTCAAGAGAGGGATGCAGAGGCTCAACAGAGTGATGCAGACTCTTAATAGAGGGATGAAGAGGCTCAAGAGAGTGATGCAGAAGCTTAAGAGAGGGATGCAGAGGCTCAAGAGAATGATGCAGAGGCTTAAGAGAGGGATGCAGAGGCTTAAGAGAGGGATGCAGAGGCTCAAGAGAATGATGCAGAGGCTCAAGAGAATGATGCAGAGGCTCAAGAGAATGATGTAGAGGCTCAAGAGAGAATGGCAGAGGTTTAAGAGAGGGATGCAGAGGCTCAAGAGAAGGATGCTGAAAATATTGCTAAATTCGATGATTTTATATACAAAGAACAATCCAAGAAAACTTGCTTAAAAACACAATATTATGTGAAATTCTGAGGATTCTAGGCCAAATCACATATAGAGAGACAACATGAAGTACTATGAAAATATTAGTAAATTCGAACATTTTAACCTAAAATCACTCTACATGAAAAACATGAAAAAAGTCACTATAATACCAAATTCGAGGATTTTTACATCAAATCATAGAGCGAGGTTGTGTATTATTTTGATCGTTAAAAATGCATATGAAAACGTTGTTTCTAAATCATATGATAAAAATCAATGTGTTTTGTAAACTAGTTTTGTTTTGAACTAAAATGTTCCTGAATTCCCGTTTATATTGCTCCAAAATATGGCTCTGGTGTCGAATTTGAGATGTTCGGGATATTATGAAAACTGCAGGAGGTTTTGGGCAAAATGTGACCCATCGCTGCTGTCAGTAATTGGCATATTTTCCGTATAAATAGTCGGAATTTCAAACTGCGAATACGTGCAGAGATCCAGATTTTGGCTACAAAATGTGGCTCTGGCGTCGAATTTGGGATGTTTGGGATATTTTGAAAACTGATGAGGGGGGGGGGCACAATGTGACCCACCACTGCTTTCAGTAATTGGCATATTTTCGGTATAAAAAAAACGGAATTTTAAACTGCGAATACGTGCATAGAGCCAGATTATAACTCCAAAATGTGGCTCTGGCGCCGAATTTGGAATGTTTGCGTATTTTTTTGATGAAAAATAGTACTTTACAGGATCACAAGTCCAGTGCGAAGTCCGCTCGGCCGACCGGCTCCCCGGTCTAAGGGGAGCCGGTGAAAGGGAAAATCAGGATAAAGAATATGTCGATTTGCTATTGCATCAACTGGGATTCGTTCGGGGACCATAAGGATTATAACCAACGAACTCTCTCCGTTTAGACGGTAGGCCTCCAGTTTGTGTGTGTGTGTGTGTGTGTGTGTGCGTGTGTGTGTGTGTGTGTGTGTTTGTGTGTGTGTGTGTGTGTGTGTGTGTGTGTGTGTGTGTGTGTGTGTGTGTGTGTGTGTGTGTGTGTGTGTGTGTGTGTGTGTGTGTGTATGTGTGTGTGTGTGTTTGTGTTAGAGAGAAATAGATGTAGTAGATATAAATAAGGAAAAATACATATATATGATAGGCGGGGTCCAAGAGCTAATAACTCGATTCTGCAGATACATATAGTAAATACAAGGAGAAAATAAATACACACTCACACACACTCATACACATTAGTTGATAATGGACTGTTTTGTGTGGGTATTGATGTGTACTATCGTCAAGACCGACAGACACGTGAAGCTATGTGTGTTTATGTGTTCCTGTAATTGAACTGACATGTGTACGGTAATAATCTGTATGTGTCCATTTTAAAGGTTCATATTAGTGAATGTTTATTTATGTAAATTGATTGACATATGTACGTGTGCGCGCGATTAGTGTTACTGTAATTTATATGGTTAACATTTACACGTTTGAATGACATAGTTTCCCATTATTGTCACATTTTTTGTGTACTAATTGATTAATTGACAGTTGAGAAGCGGGCCGAAAGAGAAGAGCTCAACCGAAAATAGCCATTTCATTATGTATGAGGTCAATTTTTTTTATTGGAGTTAAAATTAACGTAGAGGCTCGAAGATATATGACCGAACCTAACCAACCGTAGCCGTAGCTACGTAGCCGTAGTATATATCTACGGAGCCTCTACGGCTCTACGAGCCGTAGAGGCTCGTAGATATATGACCGAACCTAACCAACCCTACCTAACCTATCTTTATAGGTTAAGTTAGGTTAGGTAGAAGAAAAAGTTAGGTTAGGTTAGGTTAGGTTAGGTAGGTTAGATAGTCGAAAAACAATTAATTCATGAAAACTTGGCTTATTAGGCAAATCGGCCCAAACAATATGTTCCAATTACAGAAAGCGGCGATGGGTCACATTTTGTCCAAACCCTCCATGCATTTTTCAAAAAATCCTAAACGTCTCAAATTCGACGCTTGACCAATATTTTGGAGCAAAAATTCTCGCTCTCTTCACGTATTCGCAGTTTGAAATTACGATTTTTTATACCGAATATATTCCAATTACTGGGAGCAGCGATGGGTCACATTTTGCCCAAACCCCCCCAGCAGTTTTCAAAATATCACAAACATAAAAAATTCGACGCTTGAGCCAGATTCTGGAGCCAAATTCTGGCTCTCTTCCCGTATGCGCAGTTTGAAATTACGACTTTTTATACAAAAAATATGCCAATTACTGCGAGCGGCGATGGGTCACATTTTGCCCAAACCCCCCTGCAGTTTTCAAAATATCCCAAACATCTCAAATACGACCCTTGAGCCATATTTTGGAGCCAAATTCTGGCTCTCGGCACGTATTCGCAGATTGAAATTACGAATTTTTATACAGAAAATATGCCAATTACTGAAAGCGGCGATGGATCACATTTTGCCCAAATCCTCCCTACGGTTTTTAAAATATCCCAAACATCCGAAATTCGACGCTTGAACCATATTTTGGAGGCAAATTCTGGCTCTCTGCACGTAATAGCCGTTTGAAATTACGACTTTTTATACCGAAAATATGCCAATTACTAAAAGCGTCAATTAATCACATATTGCCCAAACCCTCCCTGCACTTTTCAAAATATCACAAACATCCCAAATTCGAAGCTTGAGCCATATTTTGGAGCCAAATTTTGGCTTTCTACACGTATTCGCAGTTTGAAATTACGACATTTTATACCGAAAATATGCCAATTACTGGGAGCGGCGATGGATCACATTTTGACCTAACCCACCCTGCAGTTTTCAAAATATCCAAAACACTCCAAATTCGACCCTTGAGCCACACTTTGGAGCCAAATTTTGGCTCTTTGCATGTATTCGCAGTTTGAAATTACGACTTTTTATACCGAAAATATGCCAATTACTGAAAGCGGCGATGCAGAGGCTCAAGACAGTGATTCAGAGGCTTACGAGAGTGATGCAGAGGCTTACGTGAGTGATGCAAAGGCTTAAGAGAGGGATGCAGATGCTCAAGAGAGTGATGCAGAGGCTCCAGAGAGTGATGCAGAGGCTCAAGAGAATGATGTAGAGGCTTAAGAGCGGGATACAGAGGCTCAAGAGAATGATACAGAGGCTAAAGAGAGTGATGCAGAGGATGAAGAGAGGGATGCAGAGGCTTAAGAGAGTTATGCAGAGGCTCAAGAGAGTGATGCTGAGGCTCAAGAGAGTGATGCAGAAGCTCAAGAGAGTGATGCAGAGGATCAAGAGAGGGAAGCAGAGACTTAAGAGATTGATGCAGAGGCTGAAGAGAGAGATGCAGAGGCTCTTGAGAGTGATGCAGAGGCTTAAGAGAGTGATGCAGAGGCTCAAGCGAGTGATGCAGAGGATCAAGAGAGGGATTCAGAGGCTCAAGAGAGTGATGCAGAGGCTTACAAGAGTGATGAGGAAGATGAAGAGAGGGATGCAGAGGCTTACGAGAGTGATGCAGAGGATCAAGAGAGGAATGTAGAGGCTTAAGGGAGTGATGCAAATGTAACAAACTAGGCTGTTGTAAGAATTATTCAGAATGTTTTATCTACAAGGGAGAATGGGAAGCTGGACCCGCGTGGTGACCCGGGACCTGACCCCAGGGAATTCGCGGTGAAAATTATTGACGCCTTATCCATAGTTTCGTATTATGAATCATTCTATAGTACTCAGTATTTTAGAGAAATTACCTTTTATTCATTTTGTATTAAAATTGTATTGTATAATATTACTGGGTACAATTTCAAGAGTATTCTAATTATTGAGTTAAGTCACCATCAGTGACGTCACGAACCAGATCTAAGTTGTAAGGCGGAGTGACCTGGCGGTTATAAGTCATCAAAGTTCACATGTCCACTATTTCTCAAAGGTCAAATAGCCATTTGGTGATCGGGAACAGCTCTGCCGTTAGATGCTTGTGTAATTTAACTTCAGTAAAATAATTCAACCAGTCTGGATCAATTAAGTACAACAGAGGTTAATTGTTATAACTAAAACCTTGCTAAGTAACTTGGTAAGCGATGCGGAACAATACTCTGCTCTGGGCTCCTGGAGCATCAGAGAGAGGACAGATTAGTGTGAGATCAGAGATCAACCGGGAGAGGTCAACCCATCTCACCTCTCCCCCAAGACCAGCCCCAACATCTGAGCTGGTCAACATAGAAGAATAGTTGCTATTGTTATTTATAGGGATAGTCAATTCATTGCCGTTCAGGTCAAGGAGGGAGTGTTAAAGTGACAGGCAGTGCACATCTTTAGATTTTGTTTTAGTTTTTCTTTTAATAAATTAATTAGCTAGTAAATTTGCATTTTCATAATTTCCATGTGTATGTTATAATTATGTGGACTTGTCCTGGTCACGTGGTCCACACGAGGCAGAGTTGAATTGGGCGCCGATTCTAACATCGAATCGGAACTCATCATTCCCGTTTAATTAATTCCACACTCAAGATCCGAGGTTATAAGCTACTAGTGGGGATCAAGCCCCAAGGTTGATTAATTAGCATGATCGATCCAGACCTCGATCATTGCTCAGTGTTACTGGTCTGGTGGTGGCGGTGGAGGCGACTCTAGGGTTTTGCTCAAAGCCTATGTCACGTCATACGGGTTGTAGAATCCTAAGTCATTCAATCGTCTTAGGAACACGTGGCGTGGAGTTGGCTTTAGTAAAAGTTTTGGAGTCCCCTGGTAGAGAATAAAAAGTAAGAATACGGGCAGAGGGGGGAAAAAAAGAAGGAAAGATCATTCGAGAACACCCCCCCGCCCACCCCGTGTTACACAAAGGCTCAAGAGAGGGATGCAGAGGGTCAAGAGAGTGATGCAGAGGGTCAAGAGAGTGATGCAGAGGCTCAAGAGAGTGATGCAGAGTCTCAAGAGAGGGATGCCGAGGCTTAAGAGAGTGATGCAGAGGCTCAAGAGAGTGGCGCAGAGCCTTAAGAGAGGAATGCCGAGGCTCAAGAGAGTGATGCAGAGGTTCAAGAGAGGGATGTAGAGGCTCAAGAGAGTGAAGCAGAGGCTCAAGAGAGTGATGCAGAGGCTTAGGAGAATGATGCAGAGGCTCAAGAGAATGATGCAGAGGCTCAAGAGAGTGATGCAGAGGATCAAGAGAGGGATGCAGAGGTTTAAGAGAGTGATGCAGAGGCCCAAGAGAGTGATGAAGAGGTTCCAGAGAGTGATGCAGAGGCTCAAGAGAGTGATGCAGAGGCTCAAGAGAGGGATTCAGAGGCTCAAGAGAGTGATGCAAAGGCTTAAGAGAAGGATGCAGAGGCTCAAGAGAATGATGCAGAGGCTCAAGAGAGTGATGCAAAGGCTTACGAGAGTGATACAAAGGATCAAGCGAGGGATGCAGAGGCTTAAAACAGTGATGCAAAGGCTCAAGAGAGGGATGCAGAGGCTCAAGAGAGGGATGCAGAAACTTAAGAAAGTGACGCAGATGCCCAAAAGAAGGATGCAGAGGCTTAAGAGGGTGATGCAGAGGCTCAAGAGAGTGATGCAGAGGCTCAAGAGAGGGATGCATAGGCTCAACAGGGTGATGTAGAGGCTCAAGAGAGTGATTCATAGGCTTACGAGAGTGATGCAGCGGCTTAAGAGAGTGATGCAGAGGCTTAGGAGAGGGATACAGAGGATGAAGAGAGTGATGCAGAGACTCAAGAGAGGGATTCAGAGGCTCAAGAGAGAGATTCAGAGACTCAAGAGAGTTATGCAGAGGCTCAAGAGAGGGATGCAGAGGCTTAAGAGAGTGTTGCGGAGGCTCAAGAGAGTGATGCAGAGGCTCAAGAAATTTATGCAGAGGGTCAAGCGAGTGATGTAGAGGATCAGGAGAGAGATGCAGAGGCGTAAGAGAGTGATGCAGACGCTGAAGAGAGAGTTTCAGAGGCTTAAGAGAGTGATGCAGAGGCTCAAGAGAGTAATGCAGAGGCTCAAGAGAGCGAAGTAGAGCCTCAAGAGAGTGATGCAGAGGCTCAAGAGAGTGATGCAGAGGCTCAAGAGTGTGATGTAGAGGCTCAAGTGAGTGATGCAGAGGCCCAAAAGAGTGATGCAGGGGCTAAAGTTAGTGATTCAGAGGCTCAAGAGAGTGATGTAGAGGCTTAGGAGAATGATGCTCAAAACCACGCTCAGGAGTCAAATTTCCCACATTTCAGATATTTTGAAAACTGCAGGGGGGTTTTGGGCAAAATATGACCCATCGCTGTTTTCAGTAATTGTAATATTTTCGTTATAAAAGTCGTAATTAGAACATTAACATAGGTGCAGCGAGTCGGAATTCGGCTCAAAAATCAGGCTCGAGAGTCAATTTTTCCACGTTAGAGATATTTTGAAAAATGCAAGGGGTTTGTGCAAAATATGACCCATTGACGTTTTCAGGAATTGGCATATTTTTAGTATAGAAACCGTTATTTTAACATGAAAATTGGTGCAAAGAGTCAGGATTTGGCTCAAAAATTAAGCTCAGGAGTCAAATTTCACACATTTCAGATATTTTGAAAACTGCCAGGGGGGGTTGGGAGCAAAATATGACCTATTCACATTTTCAGTAATTGGTATATTTTCGGAATAAAAAGTCGAAATTTGAAAATGAAAAAAGGGGCGGAGAGTCAGAATTCGGCTCAA
Organism: Procambarus clarkii; assembly: GCF_040958095.1. Lineage (NCBI taxonomy): Eukaryota > Metazoa > Arthropoda > Malacostraca > Decapoda > Cambaridae > Procambarus > Procambarus clarkii. Next base: position 8,298,472 of record NC_091167.1, on the reverse strand, counting down.
AAATCACGCTCAGGAGTCAAATTTCCCTCATTTCAGATATTTTGAAAACTGATGGGGGGTTTGGGCAAAATATGACCCATCGCCGTTTGCAGTAATTGGCATATTTTCGGTATAAAAAGTCGTAATTTGAAAATGAAAATAGGTGCAGAGAGTCAGAAATCAACTCAAAAAATCACGCTCAGGAGTCAAATTTTCAACATTTCAGATATTTAAAAAACTGCACGGGGGGTTTAGGCAATATATGACCCATTGCCGTTTTCCAGATATGTAATATTTTCGGTATAAAAACCGAGGTAATAATTTATACAGTAAAGTTTAAATAATGCCTATCATAGAAGCTAATGCATTCCATTTAATATGACCCATCCCCGTTTCCAGTAATTGGCATATTTTCGGTATAAAAATTCGTAATTTGAAAATGAGAATATGGTGCAGAGAGTCAGAATTCAGCTCAAAAATCACGTTCAGAAGTAAAATTTCCCACATTTCAGATATTTTGAAAACTGCAGGGGGTTTGGGCAAAATATGACCCATCCCCGTTTACAGTAATTAACATATTTTTGGTATATAAATCATAATTTGAAAACGATAATAGGTGCAGAGATTCGGAATTCGGCTCGAAAATCATGCTCAGGAGTCAGATTTCCCACATATCAGATATTTTGAAAATTGCAGGGAGGATTGGGCAAAATATTACCTATCCATGTTTACAGTAATTTTCATATTTTCGATATAAAAAGTCGTAATGTGAAAATGAAAATAGGTGCAGAGAGTCAGAATTCGTTTCAAAAATCAGGCTCGGGAGACAAATTTCCCACATTTTAGATATTTTTCAAACTACCGGGGGGTTTCGGCAAAATATGACCCATTGCCGTTTTCAGTAGATGGCATATTTTCGGTATAAAAACCGTTATATTAAAATGAAAAAAGGTGCAAAGAGTCAGAATTCGGTTAAAAAATCAGGCTCAGCAGTCAAATTTCCCACATTTCAGATATTTTTAAAACTGCAGGGCGGTTTGGTCAAAATATGACCCATCCTCGCTTACATTAATTGGCATATTTTCGGTATAAAAATTCGAATATTGAAAATGCAAAAAGGCGCAGAGAGTCAGAATTCGGCTCAAGAAACAAGCTGAGGAGTCAAATTTCCCATATATCTGATATTTTGAAAACTGCAGTTAGAGAGGAAATATGACCCATCCCAGTTTACAGTAATTGGCATATTTTCGGTATAAAAAGTCGTAATTTGAAATTAAATAGGTGCAGAGAGTCAGAATTCGGCTCAAAAATCACGCACAAGAGTCAAATTTCCCACATTTCAGATATTTTTAAAACTGCAAGTGGGATGGGGCAAAATATGACCCATCTGTGTTTGCAGTAATTGGCATATTTTCGGTATAAAAAGTCGTAATTCGAAATTAAAAAAAGAGGCAGAGAGTCAGAATTCGGCTCAAAAATCACGCTCTGGAGTCAAATTTCCCATATATCAGATGTTTTGAAAACTGCAAGGGGGTTTGGGCAAAAATGACCCATCGCCGTTTCACTAATTGGCATATTTTCGGTATAAAAAGTCGTAAATTGAAAACAAAAATAGGTGCAGAGAGTCAGATGTCGATTAAAAAATAAGGCCCAGAGTCAAAATTTCCCTTTTTCAGATATTTTGAAAACTGCAGGGGTGGGGGGGGGGGATGGCAAAATATGACCCACTGCCGTTTTAAGTAATTGGCATTTTTTCGTTATAAAAACCGTTATTTTCAATTGGAAATAAGTGCAAAGTGTCAGAATTCGGCTCAAAATCATGCTCAGAAGAAAAATTTCTTACATGTCAGAAATTTTGAAAACTGCATGGAGGTTGTGGCATAATATGACCCATCCCAGTTTACAGTAATTGGCATATTTTCGGTATAAAAAGTGGTAATTTGAAAATGAAAATAGATGCAGAGACTTAAAATTCGGTTAAAAAATCAGGCTTGGGAGTCAAGTTTCCCACATATCAGATATTTTGAAAACTGCAGAGAGGATTGGGCAAAATATGACCCAAACGTGTTTACAGTAATTGGCATATTTTTGGCATAAAAAGTCGTAATTTGAAAATGAAAATAGGTGCTGAGAGTCAGAATTCGGCTGAAAAATCACGCTCAGGAGTCAAATTTCCAACTTTTCAGACACTTTGAAAACTGCCAGGGGGAGAAAGGGCAAAATTTGACCCTTCGCCGTTTTCAGTAATTGGCATATTTTTGGTATAAAAATTCGTAATTTGAAAATGAAAATAGGGTGCAGAGAGTGAGAATACGGTTACAAAATCATGTTCAGGAGTTAAATTTCCCACATAACAGATATTTTGAAAACTGCAGGGGGGTTTGGGCAAAATATGACCCTTCCCCTTATAGAGTAATTGGCATATTTTCGGTTAAAAATTCGTAATTTGAAAATAAAAATAGGTGCAGGGAGTCAGAATTCGGTTAAAAAAATCAGGCTCTGGAGTCAAATTTCCCACATTTCAGATATTTTGAAAACTGCAGGGGGGTTTGAACAAAATATGACCCATTGCCGTTTAAGGTAATTGGCATATTTTCGGTATAAAAACAATTATTTTAAAATGAAAATAGGTGCAGAGAGTCAGAATTCGGCTCAAAAATCACATTTAGGAGTCAAATTTCCAACATTTCCGATATTTTGAAAACTTCAGGGGGTTTGGGCAAAATATGACCCATCCCTGTTTACAGTAATTGGCATATTTTCGGTATATAAATCATAATATTAAAAAGAAAATAGGTGCCGAGTTTCGGAATTCGGCTCAAAAATCATGCTCAGGAGTCATATTTCCCACATTTCAGATATTTTGAAAACTGCAAGGGGGTTTGGGTAAAATATGACCCATCCCCGTTTACAGTAATTGGCATATTTTCGGTATAAAAATTCGAGTATTGAAACTGAAAATAGGGGCAGAGATTCAGAATTCGGCTCCAAAATCACGTTCAGGTGTCAAATTTCCCACATTTCAGATATTTTGAAAACTGCCAGGGGGTTTTGGCAAAACATGACTCAATGCATTTTTCAGTAACTGGCATATTTTTGGTATAAGAAGCCGTTATATTTAAATTAAAACAGGGGCAGAGATTCAGAATTCGGCTCAAAAATCACATTCTGCACTCAAATTTCCCACATTTCTGATATGTTGAAAACTGCAGGGGGGTTTGGGAAAAAATGGCCCATTGCTGTTTACAGTAAGTGGAATATTTCCGTATAAACTCATAAGTTGGAAAATAAAATAGGTGCAGAGAGTCAGAATTTGGCTCAAAAACCACGCTCAGGAGTGAAATTTCCAACACTTCAGATATTTTGAAAACTGCAGGGGGGTTTGGGCAAAATATGACCCATGCTCTTTTACAGTAATTGGCATAATTTCGGAATAAAAATTCGAATATTGAAAATGAAAATAGGTGCAAAGAGTCAGAATTCAGCTCCAAAATCACGTTCAGGAATCAAATTTTCCACATTTCAGATATTTTGAAAACTGCAGGTGGTTTGAGCAAAATATGACCCATCCCCGTTTACAGTAATTGGCATATTTTTGGTATATAAATCATAATATGAAAAAGAAAATTGGTGTAGAAATTCGGAATTCGGCTCAAAAATCATGCTCAGGAACCAAATTTCGCACATTTCAGATATTTTGAAAAATGCAGGGGGGTTTGGGCAAAATATGATGCATCCGCGCTTACAGTAATTGGCATATTTTCGGTATTAAAATCGTAATTTGAAAATGAAAATAGGTGCATAGAGTCAGAATTCGGCTCAAAAATTACGCTCAAGAGTCAAATTTCCAACATTTCAGAAATTTTGAAATTTGCCGAGAGTTTGGGCAAAATATGACCCCTCCCAGTATACAGTAATTGGCATATTTTCGGTTAAAAAGTCGTAATTTGAAAATTAAAATAGGTTCAGGGAGTCAGAGTTCGGGTAAAAAATCAGGCTCTGGAGTCAAATTTCCCACATTTCAGATATTTTGAAAACTGCAGGGGGGGTTTGAGCAAAATATGACCCATCCATGTTTACAGTAATTGGGATATTTTCGGTATACAAATCATAATATGAAAAACAAATAGGTGCTGAAAGTCAGAATTCGGCTCAAAAATCACGTTCAGGAGTCAAATTTCCAACATTTCCGATATTTTGAAAACTGCCGGGAGGTGTGGGCAAAATATGACTCATCCATGTTTACAGTAATTGGCATATTTTCGGTATAAAAATCATAATATGAAAAACAAATAGGTGCAGAAAGTGAAAATTCGGCTCAAAAATCATGCTCAGGAGTCAAATTTCCCACATTTAAGATTATTTGAAAACTGCAATGGGTTTGGCCAAATATGACTCATCACCGTTTACAGTAATTGGCATATTTTCGTTATAAAAACCTTTATTTTAAAATGAAAATAGGTGCAAAGAATCAGAATTCTGCTCAAACATTATGCTCAGCAGTTAAATTTCCCACATTTCAGATATTCTTAAAACAGCAGGGCGGTTTGGCCAAAAAATGACCCATCCTCGTTTACAGTAATTGGCATATTTTCGGTTTAAAAAGTCGTAATTTGAAAATTAAAATAGATGCAGAGAGTCAGAATTCGGTTCAAAAATCACGCTCGAGAGTCAAATTTCCCACATTTCATATATTTTGAAAACTGTAGGGGGGTTTGGGCAATATATGACCCATCGCCGTTTTCAGCAATTGGCATATTTTTCTGTATAAAAATTTGAATATTAAAAATGAAAATAAATGCAGAGAATCAGAATTCTGCTCAAAAATCATGGTCAGGAGTCAAATTTCCCATATTTCTGATATTTTGAAAACTGCATTGGAAGGGGGGGATAGGGCAAAATATGACCCATCCCCGTTTACAGTAATTGGCATATTATCGGTATAAAAAAGGCGTAATTTGAAAATGAAAATAGGTAAAGAGAGGCATAATTCGGCTCAAAAATCACGCTCAGGAGTAAAATTTTCCACATTTTAGATATGTTGAAAACTTCAAGAGGGTTTGGGCAAAGTATGATTCATCGCTGTTTAAAGTAATTGGCATATTTTCTTATGGTCGGACTCGGTCTTCTTGAAGCCTCAAGCTGTGCTCCTCTGTCTTAATCCTTCTCATTATTTTGGCGTTATCATTGAAATGAATGAATTTATACCCACTGGGAGATCATTTACGTCTATCAGAAACAGGATGGGTTCGTGTACAGAGCCCTGTGGGTCTTTGCTGGTGACTTCACGCCAATCTGAGGTCTCGCCGCTCACTAACTCGCTGCTTCCTATTGCTTAGGTACTCCCTCATCCACTGGAGCTCCCAACCAGTTACTCCTGCCTGTTTTTCCAGCTTATGCATCAGCCTTTTATGGGGTACTGTGTCAAAGGCTTTCTGACAGTCTAAAAAATGCAGTCCGCCCATCCTTCTCTTTCTTGATTAATCTTTGTCACTTGATCTATTAAGCCTGTAAGGCAAGATTTACCCCTCCCAGAATCCATGTTGATGGGTTGTCACATAGTCCCTCCCCCTCCTCTCTCACTCTCCCCCTCCCTGTGTGTGATTGCGCACGCCTCTGTGCGCGCATGCAATTATAAGAGAAAGTATGTAAGTAAGTAATTATCAAAAGAAGGCACCAAACCGGGAAGGCTATGTAGCACCATCAAATGCGCAGAATAATCAGAGGGCGCTAAATATCACCAAGGATGCCAATACGAGAACAAAAACGCATAAGGCGAACGATATCAAAAGTATCCGAGTCACCAAGAATTCTATTGAGGGACAGGTGACCGCGAGGGGCGGTCGGAAAGCAAGACACACGCTCGTCCTGGAAGTCAGGACATTCAAGAAGGACATGCACGACCGTAAGAGGGACAATGCAATTAGGACAATAAGGAGCAGGGCGGCGCACCATCAAGTGACCATGGGTTAAGCGAGTATGGCCAATACACAACCTCGCCAGAGCTGTTTCCTATTGCCGGTTACGGTGGTAGGAGGACGGCCACGAGGAAACACAACATTTCAGAGTACGTAGTTTGTTACCAGTAACAGACAACCAAGAAGCCTGCCAACGGGTAAGGACGGAGGAATGGATAACCGGGTAAAAGTCGGAATATGGAATACCTTTACGAGAGATGGGACAAGAGCGGACAGCTTCCTTGGCGGCAGCATCCGCACCCTCATTTAAAAACAGACCAATATGGCTGGGAACCCAACAAAACTCAACTGACTTAAATTTACTGTGAACAAGAAACAGCCAATGCTGGATCTCGACAACTACTGGATGAACCGGATTAAAGGACCTGAGAGCCATGAGGGCACTACGAGAGTCTGCAAAACTACAAAGGAAGACTGACAATGAGAAAGCAGGAGACGAAGAGCATAGAGAATAGCATAAAGCTCCGCTGTAAAGATGCTAGTCTCCGGAGGTAAGCGACACATATAAGTGCGATCAGGAAAAACAACAGAGTAGCCAACACCGTCCGCAGACTTAGACCCATCGGTGAAGACAGAAACGGAGCGGGAGTGAGAAGAAAAATGCTCAAGGAAAAGGCGTTTTAGAACCGTAAGAGAGGTAAAAGCTTTAGTGATATGGGTCAAGGATATACAAAACCGCGGAAGGGGGACTCTCCACGGGGGCAAAGAAGGAACAACACGAGGAGAAACATTAGAAATACGAACGGAAAGAGAATCCTGTAGGCGAGATAACCGGACAGAAAGAGGGAGGTGGTGAAGAGGAACAGGAACCGCAGGAGGGGTAAAAGTTAAAGCACGACAGTGGCGAGAGGAAGGATGTTGTAAGGACCGCACAAGATAGCGAAGACAGTAGCGATCACGGCGGAGAGACAGGAAGCCAGTGTCAACATACAAGCTAAGGACAGGAGTCGAATGAAAGGCACCAGAACTAAGGCGCAACCCAGTATGGTGCAAAGCATCAAGACGACGAAGAGTAGAAGGAGAAGCAGACGAGTAAGCAAGGCAACCATAATCGAGCTTAGACAGGGCGAGAGAAGAATGTAAAGCAAGGAGAGAGCGCCTATACTCCCCAAGAAGTATGGGACAATACTCGAAGGAGGGTAAGGGCCTTAGAGCACTCAACACGTAGGTAAGAGATATGGGGAGACCAAGACAAACGAGTGTCAAGGAATAATCCCAAAAGCTTCGCGGAATCTTTGTACTGAAGGGAATGACCATAAAGTGACAAAGAGGGACGAAGAACGATCCGTTTCCGAGTAAAAGTCATGGCGCAAGTCTTAGAAGTAGAGAACTTGAAGCCATGATCGGTGGCCCAAGACGACACGGCATCAATCGCAAGTTGAAGCCGGCGCTGAAGGAGAGGCGAATCATCAACCTGACAGCAAAGGGTAAGATCATCGACATAGAGAGCGGAGAAGACACTTGAAGGAAGAGAGGAAAGAAGACCATTGAGGGCAACCAGAAAAAGTGCTCAGAACACTACCCTGGGGCACACCTTCGTATTGCTGAAAAGAGGTAGAGAGAGTAGTACCAAGTCGCACCCGAAAGGAACGACGAGAGAGGAAGCTGCGGAGAAAGAGAGGGAGATGACAACAAAGGCCAAAAGAATGAAGTTGGGATAGAATATGATATCGCCAAGTGGTGTCGTAAGCCTTTTCCAGGTCAAAAAAGACGGCAACAACGGAGGTCTTCGCAGCAAAAACAGTACGAATATAGACCTCCAAGTTCACCAGGACATCTGTCGTGCTACGGCACTTGCGAAAACAAAATTGAGAAGCGGAGAGGAGGTGATGGTGTTCCAGGAACGCCATCAGACGAATGTTAACCATACGTTCAAAGAGTTTGCAGACACAACTTGTGAGGGCAATAGGGCGAAAGTCCTTAGTGGAAGAGACCCCGGTTTGCGAACAGGGAGGACAACGGCATCGAGTCAGTCCTCAGGAACTGACGACGGCTCCCAGATCCGACAATACAGACCCAGTAAATACTGAGACGTGCACGGAGGGAGATAGCGAAGCTTCTTATAATGAATACCATCGGAGCCCACCGCCGTAGAACCGCAGAGGGCCAGGGCAGAACGAAGTTCAGAGAGAGAGAAGGGATCATTATAGGGAAGCTGAAGATGAGTGCAGAAATCTAAAGGACGAGACTCAAGGACAGGTTTACAAAGAAGAAAAGATTGGGGAAGATGAAGACCAGAGCTAACAGAAGAAAAGTGGGAACCCAGTACAACAATGAACACTACAACTGCACCAAACTCAGCCATAGCCTCAGTCTTTCTCTCAACAATGAAAAATTGCTACCCAAATACCACAGCGATTTATACAGATGGATCTCGCATCATTTAGAACAACGTACCCTCGGTCACTAGCGCTGTATGGATTCCGGAATACCATCTCAAGCAGGGATGGCGGTTACCAAACCAACTATCTGTTTTCACAGCTGAATTATATGCCTTATATCAAGCTCTCCAAATAATCACAACATTACCAGTCGGGACATATACAATCTGCAGTGACTCCAAGAGTGCGATTCAAGCAATTACGTACTCTTCAAAAACGTGCAAGGAGTTTGTTTACCCATGTCTTCAACTTCTTCATGAACATCGATTGAACGGTTATGATACCTCTATCCAATGGGTCCCAGCGCATTGTGGTATTCTCCATAATGAACTAGTAGATCAACTAGCCAAAGCAATGCACAACACACCTCACATTACCCGTCATCCAATTCCTCATGTTGCACGTAAAGGAGCCTTCAAAAATACTATCACCCAAGATTTTGCGACGAAATGGAAAACGTCATGCTCACCTTTGTACTATGGGCCCATTAAAAAGAAATGGGAAACTTGGAAACATGTCAGATATAAAAGCAGAGAAATTGATATAGCGATGATCAGATTAAGGCTGGGACACACCAAACTAGCAGCACACAGCTCTAAGTACAGAACAGACATCAACGAACTCTGCATCCACTGTCAGGTGCCTGAAACAATCGAACACTATCTCCTACATTGCTTCCGACACTATAGTGCCAGAGTAAATTTCAAACAAGAACTTATCTCACTTAAAATACCCTTTACCATCGAGCATATATTAGGAGGCGGTGACCACTCGTTACAAGAAAAATACCAAATAGTCAAAGCACTGGCTAAATATCTCCAATCGACCAACAAATTGGGTCACATCTGACCCGCGCCACATTTATACCTGGCGCCACCAACAGCTAAACACAGACAACAACTGCCTCGTCGCAACACCAAGGATCAGCTGACGCCATAAACACAACACACCGCCCTACGGTGCGGCAAGTCTCCTTCTAACACACACCTCTGTTTTAGTCGTCGCTCCTCTGTCTACAGCACAACGCAACAAGCACTTTTGAAACCCTTATCATCTTCAACATAAACGCCTCTACCAACATCTGTACTGGTGCAGTCATCGGGAGGACAAACCCTTCATGCAAACTGCACCTACTATCAAGAAGAAGAAGAACACTACAACAATGAACATTACAACAACGAACACTACAATAACAAACACAACAACAACGAACACTACAACATCGAAGACTACAACAACGAACATTACAACAATGAACATTACAGCAATGAACATTACAACAATGAACTTTACAGCAATGAACATTACAACAATGAACATTACAACAATGAACACCACAACAACGAACACTACAACAACGAACACTTCAACAAAGAACAAAACAACAACGAACACTACAACAACGAACACTACAACAATGAACATTACAACAATGAACACTACAACAACGAACATTACAACAATGAACATTACAACAATGAACATAACAACAACGAACACCACAACAACGAACACTACAACAATGAACACTACAACAACGAACACCACAACAACGAACACTACAACAACGAACATTACAACAATGAACACTACAACAATGATCATTACAAAAACGAACAGTACGACAACGAACACTACAACAACGAACATTACAACAACGAACATTACAATAACAAACACTACAACAACGAACACTACAACAATGAACATTACAACAACAAACACTACAACAATGAACATTACAACAACGAACACTACAACAACGAACTACAATGAACACCACAACAACGAACATCACAACAACGAACACTACAACAACGAACACTACAACAATGAACACCACAACAACGAACACCACAACAACAAACACTACAACAACGAACATTACAACAATTAACACTACAACAATGAACATTACAACAACAAACACTACAACAACGAACACTACAACAAAAAATACTACAACAATGAACACTACAACAATGAACATTACAACAATGAACAATACAATAATGAACATTACAACAACAAACATTACAACAATGAACACTACAACAACACACACTACAACAACAAACACTACAACAACAAACACTACAACAACAAACACTACAACAACAATCACTACAACAACAAACACTACAACAACAAACACTACAAAAACAAGCGTTACAACAACAAACACTACAACAATGAACACTTCAACCATCAACATTACAACAACAAACACTACAACAACAATCACTACAACAACAAACACTACAACAACAAACACTACAACAACAAACACTACAACAACAAACACTGCAACAGAGAACACTACAACAATGAACATTACAACAACAAACACTACAACAATGAACACTAAAATAACGAACACTACAACAATGAACACTACAACAGCGAATATTACGACAATGAACACTACAACAATGAACATTACAACAATGAACAATACAATAATGAACACTACAACAACAAACATGACAACAATGAACACTACAACAACAAACACTACAACAATGAACACTACAACAATGAACACTACAACAGCGAACACAACAACAATGAACACTACAACAACGTACACTACAACAATGAGCATTACAACAACAAACACTACAACAACGAACACTACAACAACAAACACTACAGTAACAAACACTACAACAACAAACACTACAACAACAAACACTACAACAACAAGCACTACAACAAAGAACACTACAACAATAAACATTACAACAACGAACACTACAACAATGAACATTACAACAACAAACACTACAACAACAAACACTACAACAACGAACACTACAACAACAAACACTACAACAACAAACACTACAACAACAAACACTACAACAACAAACATTACAAAAACAAGCGTTACAACAACAAACACTACAACAATGAACACTTCAACAATGAACATTACAACAACAAACACTACAACAACATACACTACAACAACAAACACTACAGCAGTAAACACTACAACAACAAATACTACAACAACAAACACTACAACAAAGAACACTACAACAATGAACATTACAACAACGAACACTACAGCAATGAACACTAAAATAACGAACATTACAACAACGAACATTACAACAACGAACACTACAACAACGAACTACAATGAACACCACAACAACGAACACCACAACAACGAACACTACAACAGCGAACATTACAACAATTAACACTACAACAATGAACATTACAACAACAAACACTACAACAACGAACACTTCAACAATGAACACCACAATAATGAACACTACAACAACGAACACTACAACAATGAACACCACAACAACGAACACCACAACAACAAACACTACAACAATTAACACTACAACAATTAACACTACAACAATTAACACTACAACAATTAACACAACAGCAATTAACACTACAACAATGGACATTACAACAACGAACACTTCAACAACGAACACCACAACAACAAACACTACAACAATTGACACTACAACAATAATTACTACAACAATGAACATTACAACAATTAACACTACAACAATTAACACCACAACAATAATTACTACAACAATGAACATTACAACAATTAACACTACAACAATTAACACCACAACAATAAACAAAGCAACAACGAAGGCTACAACAATTAACACTACAACAATGAACACTACAACAATGAACACTACAACAATTAACACTACAACAACAAACACTACAACAACTAACACTACAGCAATTAACACTACAACAATTAACACCACAACAATAAACAAAGCAACAACGAAGGCTACAACAATTAACACTACAACAATGAACACTACAACAATGAACACTACAACAATTAACACTACAACAACAAACACTACAACAACTAACACTACAGCAATTAACACAACAACAACAAACAATACAACAACGAACACTGTAACAACAAACACTACAACAACTAACACTACAACAACTAACACTACAACAACAAACACTACAACAACGAACACTACAACAATGAACACTACAACAACAAACACTACAACAATGAACACTACAACAACGAACACAACAACAATGAACACTGCAACAACGAACACTACAACAAAGAACTATTGAACTTCAATACAATAAAGCATTGGTGTGACATTGTCCAGCTGTAGGACCCTGCCTTTGTGGTGGTGATCCTGGACGGGTCCCGCCACCCGGGCCAAACCTCAACACTTCCAAGCTAACTATATTTCCTCCATCTCTGATAGTCATCTAACCCCATCACTCTTTTCACAGATTAAACCATCTTTTATAGACCTTAGTCTGGTTGCTTGGTGCTTTTCCTGATTGTTTCCTCTGCCTAATAGATATTTCCAGAGGAAAGATGAGTAAGATTATTATTGTGGTAGTGTTAGTGGTGGGGATGATGGGAAAATGTGCCCAGTGGCAAATGGCGGGGGAATCCTAGAGCAGGAACCAACTGCTCCAGCTGCGGCAGTAGGTGAAGGACTACCAAGAGGACAACACTGGAGTAGGACGCCAGGCGCGGCAGGTTGCTGTCGATCTCAACCTGCTCCCACCTCTGCCCACTTGTGACCCTTCACTCGTACAGGATCAACGGCTAGACTCCCTCCTGGACCACCTGCCTCTAGTGGGCACACACCGGCGGCAACAACACACACGCATGCAGGTGGAGGGCCTCAAGGCCTTCCTGCTGCAGGTGGGAGAGGAGCCCAAGACCCAGCCTCCCGAAGGATGGTTCAGCTGGAAAATAGCAGTGATTTTCGTCTCCGTCCTTCTCTATCTCTGCCTTAACAGTGGGTCAGGCGTACACTCTACGCCCACTCTAGTAGGGAGTACTACTTCCACGAAGCTAAATCTCTCTCCAACGAAGCCTGATCACACACCCTCACATACCGTTAAAACCCAAAAACAGACAGGTGCAACACCAACAACAACAACACCCACAACAACAACAACAACAACCACACCCAATACAACAACAACACCCACAACAACAACAACACCCACAACAACAAAAACATCAACAAAAGCAACAACAACAACAGCAACAACAACAAGGACAAACAAAGGCTTAAACAAAACGATTATGTCGTGGATAACCTGCCCCAGAAAGTTTTAGGGTGCAATTATTGGCTTTAAAGGAAAAAGAATCTAAGATCTTGAGGTCCAATTCAACGTACTTATCTGGCTCAATTGGTGTGAAGGGAGAGCAGAGATCTAAGGGTATGATGCGGCAAACATCGAAAGGTGCGAAGACGCCCTCCTCGAGATAATGAAGAGCGGCGCAAAATGAGACAAGGCCTACCTCGGACAACGGGAGTGGTAGTCCCGTTGTTGACAGCGGGAGTGGTAGCGACGCTACGTGTCCTGTTGTTGGCAACGGGAGTGGTGTGTGTGTGTGTAAACACTTTGTTGTGCTTGCGGGGGTTGAACTCTGGCACTTTGGTCCCGCCTCTTAACTGTCAATCAACTGGTGTACAGATTCCTAAGCCTACTGGGCTCTATCATATCTACATTTGAAACTGTATATAGAGTCAGCCTCCACCATATCACTGTCTAATGCATTCCACCTGTTAACTACTCTGACACTGAAAAAGTTCTTTCTAGCGTCCCTGTGGCTCATTTGGGTACTCAGTCTGCACCTGTGTCCCCATGGTCGAGTACCACCCGTTTTAAACTTTTTATCCTTATCTACCCTGTCAATTCCTCTGAGAATTTTGTAGGTAGTGATCATGTCTTCCCTTACACCTCTGTCTTCCAGTGTCGTGAGGTGTGTTTCACGCAGCCTTTCCTCGTAACTCATGCCTCTTAGTTTTGGGACTAGCCTAGTGGCAAACCACTAACTTTTTCAAGCTTCGTCTTGTGCTTGACAAGGGTCTATGCTGGGGCTGCATACTCTAGTCTTACATATGCCGTATACAAGATTCTGAATGATTCCTTACACAGGTTCCTGAAGGCATCGCGTATACCGCAGATGTAATTCTTTTTATGTGGTCTTCAGGAGACAGTTTTGGTGTGATATTAACTAGATCTTTCTCTCTGTCCGTTTCAGGAAGCACTTCATCTCCCATTCTGTATCCGGTGTCTGGCCTCCTGTTTCCACCGCCTAGTTTGTGTACTTACCTATTTGTACTCACCTATTTGTGCCTGCAGAATCGAGCATTGACTCCTGAATCCCGCCTTTCGAGCCATCGGTTGCTTACAGCAATGACTCCGGTTATATTTCCCTGTCATATCTAGTTTTATAATTATGAATAGAATTTGCTTCCACAACCTGTTCCTTAAGAGCATTCCATTTTTCCACTACTCTCGTGCTAAAAGAAAACTTCCTAACATCTCTGTGACTCATCTGAGTTTCCAACTTCCACCCATGCCCCCCCTCGTTCTATAACTATTTTCTGTGAACATTTCGTCTATTTCCACTCTGTCAATTCCCTTGAGTATTTTATATGTTCCTAACATATCACCCTCCCTTCTTTTTTCTAATGTCATAAGGCTCAGTTCCTTCAAGCTTTCTTCATACCTCTTCCCTCGTAACGCTGGGAGTCTCGTTGCAAATTTCTGAATCTTTTCCCGTTTCTTTATGTGTTTCTTCAGGTGGGTACTCCATGATGGCGCGGCAAACTCTAAGACTGGCCTCACGTAGGCAGTGTAAAGCGCCCTAAATGCCTCCTTAATTAGGTTTCTGAATGATGTTCTATCTTTTGCCAGAGTAGCGTACGCTGCTGTCGATATCCTATTTATTTGTGCCTCAGGAGTTAGATTAAGTGTTACGTTCACACCCTGGTCCCTTTCTCGAGTCATCACAGGTAGGCAGTTCCCCTTCAATGTATACTGTCCCTTTGGTCTCCTATCACCTAATCACATTTCCATAACTTCACATTTGGTCGTATTGAACTCCAGTAGCCATTTCTCTGACCATCTCTGCAACCTGTTCAAGTCCTCTTGGAGGATCCTACAATACTCATCTGCCACAACTCTTGTCATCAACTTTGCGTCATCCACGAACATCGACATGTAGGATTCTACTCCTGTAAAAAAGTCATTAACGTATATTAGAAACGGAATTGGTCCCAGCACCGATCCTAGAGGTACTACACTGGTTACTGTTTGCCAATCCAACTTCTAGCCCCTTACCGTAACTATCTGGCTCCTTCCTGTTAGGTAGTTCCTTACCCATGCTAAGGCCTTTCTGCTTACTCCCACCTGCCTCTCAAGTTTGAATATTCTCTGACGTACAGGAAGTCTGTTGATATATGTGGCGACCAGACCGGCCGCCAGATAAGGGAGAAATTTACATTATAAGTTGTAGGTAAGGGGAAAGTGAAGCCCTGATATAAATGAAAGAGTATCCCCTACTGCAGATATGACGTTTTGTAAGGGACACTAGCCGATCGCGGATTGGCCGACTTAGGTCGCGGGCGACCAATCAGAGCCCGCCGTGACGTCACTGAGTGCTCCGGGTGGCGCCAACGTCAGAGTTGACCTGACTGTGGAGGTGAGAGGATGCGCCTTGGTCAGCTCTCGTGGATTTGAGGCTCTACAAGCCTTATTCAGTGGATTAAACTAGCCATCGCAGCCCACCATAAGTTATTGGAGACCCTGCGCTTCTGAGAAGCAAAAACTAACCAAGTTCATTGAGCAGAGGAGTGCCAAACTTGGAAAATCGTCGGCGACGACGCTGGGCGGCGCCGCTGGACGTTGAGGTCCGCTGGACATTGAGGTCTGGAAGGTGCGGCGGGCAGGCCTAGCTGTGACTGGGTCACGTCCACTGAGGGTTTCGGAGGGACGACACCTTTCCTTGAACGAGGATCAACGCCTTGTGAAAGTGACGAGTGTGTGAATATAGTGATTAGCTCAGTGCCCATTGGTGAACCAGGATTGGGATAGCTGAATCTCTGGGATTGGAATGGCGACGACGCGAAGGCTTCACGTCACCTGAGGACCTGTGGAACGTTCCTGGATCGTCAAGGAGCGACTTAGGAAGTGTTGGAACCTCACACCATCGAGGCACAGGCGTCGTGAGTCAGGAATGTAAGATAGATCAATTTTCCATCCCATTACCCCTTGTGTGAGTAGGCTAGATAGGCCACGATATTTACTTATGCATGTGGCAGTATGACATTAATACTTTAGTAGTAAAATAGGCTGCAGGGCAGCTTGTGTCCAGGACTGTTGGAGAGGACAGTGTGTGTGTGGACGGCAGGACAGTTGAAGAAGAGGTGCCGATGTGGTGAAGAGACCCTTCTGTGAGAGAGTGTGTGACTCCTGTCTAATCTGCCCAGTTGAAGGAGTGCTTGGAGATCGTGAAAGAAGAGTTGCTGAAGATCTCTAGATTTATTATCCTTATTTTCGTTTTCATGTATTGCTTGTGATTGTATGTGTGATCATGTAATTGTGTCAGTAAATTCACACATTTTACCATTGTGTTTAAGTGTGCCTCCATTATAATATTGCTCTATGAGCATACACGAGGGTTATCATAGTACCACCTAGGGAACGTCGCGTTCTCTACAGAAGTTCTTATCGCCTGGAGAGTGGTAAAGCAGCACAGACTTATATAAGCGTGTACCCTAAGCCATCCAGCTAGTATCAGAGCCTGACTGGTGGCAACAGGTAACATAGTGGCTGGAGAGAGGTAAAGCCACACAGACTTTTATGGGAGAGTACTCTGGGCCGACAGTCCAATAGCAGATCTATGGGAGTAGCAACACTCTGGCAACAAACAGCATAGAATGTGGGACATTTGGGGCTTGACTCTATATATTTAAATAATAATGTAATGAAAATCAATTACGAAGGACCACCCGCTTTTATAGTAAAGAGGGAAACTAAGAAAATATGATCATTAGAAAATTCCTAGATGAACCAGTAACTATGGACCAAATACTAGAGAATATGATCACTGAGATAATTAATGGGCTGTATAATTAACTGAATCAAAGCCTCAAACACCTACATTGGGGGGTTATTACTGGAACTCAATACGTCCAGGAACTAGTGTGGTTCGTTCACCAGTCCAATGTATAATAATCTAATCCTAGGAATATTTATAGAGTCATTATCTTTATCATCAATGAGAACATAGATCACGAACATGTTAATTAATGATTATAATAAACACATGTCAATGCAATGAAACAGAGTTCTGCATGTAAAGGAATACAGATAAATAAAATCAAAGGAATACGAAAGGAGTCTTAGCTTGAAGACGATTTCCGAGAAGTTAGTTACGACTCATCCTCTGATTCTCCTGGACTCGTCATGGAACACTGGGAGTTGATTAACATGGAAAATGACAGCTTGGAGAATTCTTCACACGCGCTGTAAATCAAATTGTATTCAGTAGCAACAGATTAAGCTGCTAGATATCTATGTTCAAGAAATTGAGATTAATAATAAGAGTAAATAATGACCTGTAGTTTGTTATTGTCGCACGGCGTCACGACAAGCTACCCAGCTATAAACCCACCCCCTAGATGATGCATCAAATAAGGATAAAGGTACTTAGCTAATATGGGCACTGTGTAAGTTAAGGCTTGCCGAAGTTCGCGTCCTAGGCTCCGGCTTCTTAATAAAGAACACGTGGTGTCCAGCCTATCCTAGATACTGACGCGCTTCACTGGCCGGTCACGTGGTATTACATAGAACCAAATTTAACAGGTTCTGGCCGAATGTCAAATTAAATCTCTTGACAATTCAACTTGTTATGTAAAGTGACACTGACACCAGCAAAGTTATTGTCTGCAAAGGTTCTTCACGCCTCACAGTGGCGACTTTCTTCTGGAGCTCTGGATGGCGTCTACCCTGGTGGCTGGGGTAATGGCGTCTCCTCTCTCCCGCTCCGCGTCCCGCGTTCGTTACACAAATTATTTATTACGGATATTATCATTTCTCGCAGTTGTGATTGAAATGCTCGGATAAGGACGGGTTTATTATTTAGAGGATTTAAATATTATTATTTGCCCGTTTTATGATAGTAAACGAACAATGGAGATGAATTAAAGTCTCTCCAGGGCATTCACGCGTGACGTTAATTTTATTACTAGATAACAGTTAGAACTATAAACGCTCTATTTGGCTTTAGTTGGAGATCAGTTTATCTGTAATTAATTATCACACAGAACACCATTGTTTATAGAGAATCAAATTATATTCTCAGACACACTGGATATAAATGTGTTTATTACAATGGAATCTGAAGCAATACTGGCGTCGGGTGACGTAAGAATTCTAGCCTTATTGTACAGATGTAATCATTAGTACATGTGAACTCTACGCTTGGTTAATTTTAATCACTACAATGATTAGTAGAATTAGTAATAATTAATGAGAATACAACAGTGTTGTATTTAGTGTTGGAAATTTCCAACATTACTCCGGGGGGAGGATTCAAGGGTCGTAGTGTAATGTGGAGTACTGACACCTATCCCGAAGTTGAGATTAATATGAGTATATTAGTATGTTAGTACACACATAACGAATGTCCCGTATTTGACAAGGACATACATGAAACTTAAGTCTTGCTAATTTTCATGTTAAATGGAACATGTTATTATGAATTACCTAAAGTTAATAATTAAGAAAGCCTACAATAACTCTGAGATTGGTGTCGCTATGACATGTAATGTGTATGTTACAAATCTCTAAGTCTGCAAACTCTCAGGTACTCTAGATAAATAATGTTATTTATAGCCTACACAATAATTAAAGATATTAAATCACACAATTTAAACAACAGAATCTACTGTGGGGGGAATGTCCTAGGTCATAGTGACTTGTAATGGTTTGTTACTTGACATCACTCCACAGTATCATCATCGTCATCTAAATTGGATGTAAAAGGAATTACTCTTGGTCAGAGCTGTAATAGGCTTGTAGTTTCCGCCTACATTGTTGAGCAGCAGCTCTAGTGGGGCGGTTGCTCGGAGGATCAGAATTACTGTCCTCGGAAACTACGGGAGAAACTGGATCTGGCTGATATTCTCGTTCAGCCAATTCAAGAGGAACCAGCTTCTCTAAAGTTTTTAGAGTAGTGTTGCCTCGGCATAAAACTTTCACTACTCTCAGGACACCTTGATGATCTGGATGAATGGCAACAATTTTGCCTATGGGCCACTCTGACCTTGGTCCATCACTGTCGACTAGTACTAGGTCCCCTGGTTTTAGTTGCACTTTATTGTAAGGACTCGAAGCTCCGTAGTGGTACTCTCGTAGAGCTGTGAGGTACTCTCGAGTCCACACCTCATTCCACCTGTTAATAACTCTTGAGAGATGCTGGTAGCTTTCCACCAAGTCACCTCTGGTCACATGTGACGGGTCTACGGGGTCCTCTTCGGCTAAAGGGATGAGAGGGCTCAATAGACCTCCATGGATCAAGTGTGAGGGACTCAGAGGCTCTCTCTGGGTGAAATCATCAGACAGGTAGGTTAATGGGCGGTTATTGACTCGCGCCTCGATTTCCACAACAATGTTTGGAGTTCGGAGTAACTGACCTTTTGTCTGTGTAAAGTTTTCCTTAGACACTTCTTGACTGTGCCTACCATTCGCTCATAGAACCCACCTTGCCAAGGGGCTCTTGGTGCTATGAATTTCCAGTGACATTGTCGTCTCTGTAGGACCGACTGTACTTCTGGGTGGTTCCAGACTTCTTGCAAACAAGCCTCTCCTGCCACAAAATTGGAACCATTGTCCGATATCATTAATTTGGGACAAGATCTGCGAGCAGCAAATCTGCGGAAGGCCTGGATGAAGGCTTCAGCACTCATATCTGAAGTCACTTCTAAATGTATGCCTCTGGTGGTAGCACACGTAAAGAGACAAATGTATGCTTTCACTGGTATATTATATGGGTTACCAGTGAGAAGTAAGGCTCCTGTGTAATCAACACCAGTGGTTTTAAAAGGACGAAGATGAACCACTCTTTCTTCAGGGAGTGGTGGAGGTCCTGGGTAAGGACATACTCTAGCATCGTATCTTTTACAGATTACACAAGATTTAATAATTGACTTAACTGTCTGACGACCTTGAGGAAGCCAGTACTTTTCTTTAAGGTCGGTGAGAGTATCTAACACTCCACCATGTAAAGTACCATATTGATGGTGATGTAAAACAAGAAGTTTAGTGATGATGTGGAGATATAACTGCCATAACTAGTACGCTTTAACCCACTACACCATCAGACCCTACAAAAGAAGTAGAGACTTCGAGATATATATACATCTCAAATATCTCCACTTCCCGAGGGCACCAGATAAGTGTGAGGTTAGTCTGCGTTTTTCATCAAGCCACTGTCAATGTGAGAGAACTCGTGTCCATGCTATAAGTCTATACTTGCATAAACCACAAGTGAAGATTAACAATCTTTGGACAACACCCACCAGTGGGACTCGAACCCAGAAAGCACAACTACCTTCCAGTAGCTGCCATAACTAGTACGCTTTAACCCACTACACCATCAGACCCTACAAAAGAAGTAGAGACTTCGAGATATATATACATCTCAAATATCTTCACTTCCCGAGGGCACCAGATAAGTGTGAGGTTAGTCTGCGTTTTTCATCAAGCCACTGTCAATGTGAGAGAACTCGTGTCCATGCTATAAGCTTATACTTGCATAAACCACAAGTGAAGATTAACAATCTTTGGACAACACCCACCAGTGGGACTCGAACCCAGAAAGCACAACTACCTTCCAGTAGCTGCCATAACTAGTACACTTTAACCCACTACACCATCAGACCCTACAAAAGAAGTAGAGACTTCGAGATATATATACATCTCAAATATCTCCACTTCCCGAGGGCACCAGATAAGTGTGAGGTTAGTCTGCGTTTTTCACTGGGTTAGTCTGGAGGTTAGTCTGGAGTCCCACTGGTGGGTGTTGTCCAAAGATTGTTAATCTTCACTTGTGGTTTATGCAAGTATAGGCTTATAGCATGGACACGAATTCTCTCACATTGACAGTGGCTTGATGAAAAACGCAGACTAACCTCACACTTATCTGGTGCCCTCGGGAAGTGGAGATATTTGAGATGTATATATATCTCGAAGTCTCTACTTCTTTTGTAGGGTCTGATGGTGTAGTGGGTTAAAGCGTACTAGTTATGGCAGCTACTGGAAGGTAGTTGTGCTTTCTGGGTTCGAGTCCCACTGTTGGGTGTTGTCCAAAGATTGTTAATCTTCACTTGTGGTTTATGCAAGTATAGGCTTATATATATATATATATATATATATATATATATATATATATATATATATATATATATATATATATATATATATATATATATATATATATATGTATATATATAGGGAAGGGAGTACCACCTCTGGCTGGAAGAAGGGGGACCCATAGCCTCGGAGGAAACCACACATAACGCATTGGAGGGAATGTAGGTCCCCTCCAATACAGTTTCTGTGTGCTTTTCTCCTACCACCCCCTTCCCTTTTTTTTTTCCTTTATTGTGTATTTAAAGGTTACAAAACATACAAGACAAATGCCTAAAGGTTATGGATGTCTTGAAGCTCCTCTGCTTCTGGACAGGAACCGAGGACGCAGCAAGCATTTCTCCTCTGGATCGCCACACTGAGACGCTGAAACAAAAAACTGGAAGGCCTTGGGTCTCTGGTGACGTCAATGAGCTTGGAACCCAATTCCTTGAGAAATCCCAAGGCACTCTTGCCCCTGGGGTCATGCGTCTCAGACGCTATGGGAACAAAGAGGTATTGACCTTCCAGTCGCCTGTACTTGAGTGATTTAGCTGTTTCCCTGTGGTTGGCCGCCCCACCTGCTTGATCAGCTCCGAAGTGTACATAGGTGTCAGCCAGGGTGGATACACATGTGTAGTCCCACACCAACTGTCTACCCTCCTTCCATGAGTATATGGTGATGCCATCAGGGCGAAGTGCTGGGAAATCCGGGTTTTGGACCCCTAGGATGCGAGGTTCTCTCTCCGCTGGGCACCTAGCTGAGACGAGGCTTCTCTTGATGATGTCATTGACCTCGTTGTGTCTTGCATGCCAGCCCTTTGTGCTTCCGCAATGCAACCCATGCAGTCCGTATTGGTCTGCTTCCACCCTGTTGCAAATGCACTTGTATTCAGTGTGAATTGGGGCACCAAGGCGGACGGCCACTGCTACACGAAGGGATTCTGGATCTAGGCGCATGCCCATTGCTAACATGGGTACTGCCAGGAGGAAGTTTCCTGCATGGGGGGCATGCACTGCTCTGAGGCGGGCTTTCTCCTTGTCTGATGTTGCGACGCTGAGCATGGCATCAGCTACTTTTTCCACTAGAGAGTGGTCCCAGCCGGACTGTTTGTGTTGTTTTGTTGGCTCTATAATGGTTGCTGGGGCTGCAAGAACATCCCACTGATTTGAACATTCAGTGAAAGCAGGATCGTGTATTCCTGCTGAATCTCTCAGGGTTGCAGGTAAAATATCTCTGATGAGGTCGTGCAATGCATGGGAGGAGGAAAGGAAGGCTGGTAGAGCAATTTGGGAGGCTGTGCGGACACCAAGACCGCCGAGTCTTACAGGAAGGGTTGCTTGCTCCCACTGAGAGTCGTCCAATGGCAGGTTCAGGACTTTCACCAGCATGGACCTCAAAAGGGTGTCATACACATTTAACTTAGGGCTGCTGTAGGATGGAGAACATCTCAGAAAGTAGGTCAACTTAGGGAGAGACAGGCATCTTGTGAGGAGAAAGAGAGCATCATGGGCATCAATCTTGTCAATCCTGTCCAGCATTCTCTGTTGGTCAGTGATTTTTGCAGCCAGGACCTCCACGATGGCTCGTGGGCCAATGGGGGCACCCAGGAGAGTGCAGTACGGTGACTCGACAACGAGAATTTCTGGAAGAACATTTTGTATTTGCCCAGTGATGTCTGGGTTGCGGGAGATTATTTCACATTTGGATGCATTGAGAATGAGGCCTAAGGCTGCTCCCTGCTCCTGGATTTTCCTTATATCCTCCAAAATGGTTTCCAGAGTTCCAGCTAGAGTGCCATCATCCAGGTACCAGATGTTTAGCTCGCTTGTCAGACTATCAGTGACCTCTTTGATAGCTAGGCAGAAAAGGAGGGGGGCTAAGGGGTCACCTTGTTGGACACCTTCACAGGAGTTTATTTCATGCTCCCCAAAAAAAGCTTAGAG
Organism: Procambarus clarkii; assembly: GCF_040958095.1. Classification (NCBI taxonomy): domain Eukaryota; kingdom Metazoa; phylum Arthropoda; class Malacostraca; order Decapoda; family Cambaridae; genus Procambarus; species Procambarus clarkii. The sequence continues at coordinate 8,274,963 of NC_091167.1, read as the reverse complement.
TCCCCACTGTAGCACGATCGGATGAATGGTAAAGGGGACGGAAATGGTTGTGTTCAGCCCTGAGGACAGCGTCTCGTCTGACTTGATTGAAGGCATTTTTGAAGTCAAGCTTTACTAGTGCCTTCTGGTCCGCAATGTAAGCCCGCGCTGCATGTGCTGCAGCTTCACAACCTAGGGAAATCCCAAACCCGAGCTGATAAGGTTTCATCAAGGTGGCTGCTTCCTGGCTGATAGATCTGACTGCAGCCTTAGCTACGAGGCGCCGGAGGGTGTTGCCAACGGCAATGGGCCTGATACCCCTATCCTTCTTCTTTAGAGCACAGACTGCTGCTCCATAAAAGACAGGCCTGATGTCCTCAGGGATGCCGCCAGCCAAACACATGTTGGAGAATCTGGTAAGTTCCACTAGAAGGTCCTTTGCAGCATCTCCAAGCACCGGGTTCAGCATTTGTTTGATGTGCTGGGGTCTTAGGCCTGTAAAGCCCCCTGCTGAACCTGTTGGGAAAGACATGGCTGCTTTGTACACCTCAGATTCTCGAACAGTCAAGGATTCTATGCCAGCATTGTTTACCTGAGGATCCCTGCTGCTGTCGGGGGCACTGGGTGGGTGTTTGTCTTGAAGAGCCTCTGCTGTCGTGGCGTTCCTGGGGGCAATAGTGTCATCGCTGGTCATGATTCTGATGGCACCTGTGGTATTGCCCTCTTCTATTTTCCTGGTGATCTGTGCTCTCATTTTGTGGTTCTCAGATGAGTTATTGTTGGTCGTCCTGCGGCTGGTGTTCTTGGCACGAGGGGGGGAGGCGGACCAGGTTGTCTGCTCTGGGGAATTCATTAAGTGCCCTGATTACAGAGGTTGCTAATGACTTGTCTCTCCTGGGCGGTAATGCAGCAGGTTGTCCATCGTCACTGCCCCGGGGCAGGCGCCTAGACCCTAGACAACCACCTGAATTTGCAGAATGCTAGCGGACAGTTCCATTTGAATTGAGACGATACCGTCTGTCACACACTTGACAGATACATATATATATATATATATATATATATATATATATATATATATATATATATATATATATATATATATATATATATATATATATATATATATATATATATATATATATATATATATATATATATATATATATATATATTGTGACGGTGTTCCCCCCCTTATATTTCTCCCACGCCTGCAGTAAGAGTCATGTCCACTTTTCCCAAGCGTTCTCTACGTCGCAGGCATCAATTTGATATATGTGAGAGAGTGGAGTGTTCTCGGAGAGCCGAGAAATTTGTGAAACAGTAATATTTTGGCCTGTGGTTTAGGCCCTTTAGGAAGCCAAGATGGCGCTGGCTCTCCTGTTTCCCCGCCAAAACGGTGTGACGTCAGTGACACCGGATTGGTCATCGACAGCAATGTGGCACAGGGAGCCAATGAAAACCTCCCGTGGCGAATGTGACGTCACAAAGAAAGGGGGTCCGGGCAGCGGGCCGCGTTGGCGCCATCAGTCAGACACGACACGTCAAGGAGGTTGGACGTGCGACGATTGGTCCTGTCAGTTTGACAGTTTTTCCCGCTCCCGTGGATTTACGCGTCACCTGAAGTCTGCCAGTACTCTGTGAGGTCTTTCCTAGTTCATGTGATGAACCAGAGAGGGAATCGACGGTTATTGAGCAACAAGTGCTCCAGGACAGGTACTGTGCAAGAAGAAGTGAAGTCTGTGTAGTGACGTAGGCGACGTCTGAGGCAGTTCACCCATTTGTGACGGCGTAGTGGCTGACCAGAGCCACTGGGTAGCAGAGGAAGAAGAGGACTAGCTGGAAATCCGGACGACTGCAGCCGAGGCGTAGGCGGCAGCCGCAGCTGGGAGAAGTCGACGGCCAGGAGACCGACTCCAACCCTTCAAGAAGTCGAGGAGGAGCACGGACCTGCAGGGAAGAAGCACAGAGACGACGCGCTAAACGGTGGGACGGCGAGTGGTTCCTGTAGGACACGATAACGTGTGTGTGGGGGCGTTCCCGACACGAGGACCAGGAGCTACAACTCAACTCTCATCGGAGGATAGGTTGAAGTAGGTGTTTCTAGTTTCCCTCCCAAATTCCCCTTTAGTCAGCTATATTATTCGGCTATATTATCTAGCCTGAGGATTTTGTATGTCGTGAGCAAGTCTCACCCATGTCACAGTAAGGCACCAGTGTGCAGGATAGTACTATCAAGAGTACTTATAATATTCGTGTTTATTATTGGTGTGTACAGGCACCCGGAACAAGTGATAAATTTACTGTGTTTTGTATATCTTGCATGAGGCATTAGTGTGAACATATAGTGAAAAAATTTATATAATATTATGCCAGTATTTGGAAGTTAGGCTATGTGCCCAGTAACTATTTTATTTACCATTTATTGATGTCTGATTTATATACATTATATATGTCTATGTTCATGCAGTGATTAATCATTTGGGAGTGCAGTGATTTATTGTGTTATCGCCCACGAAAGGAAGTACTGAAAACTCCAGTGTTAAATACTTCCTAATATATCATTGAATGAAGGGCAGTGTAAAACCATTACAGTGAGTCATTGTCGCATTGATTGTAGAAACGACTGTTTGAGCCCGAGTGCAGTGTAACTAAGAAATACGTGCTATTGTTGCAAATATCGAGTGTGCGAGGTTCTAATAATATTGGAGAACTTAAAGAAACAGCGCGTGTGACTCTAGAAAAACAAGCAATAAACTTTCGTGCGGAGGGGAGCGCTCAGCTGATCGTGACATTGACGAGAGGGGGAGGTGTTGCCACTTAGTGAGTGCATAATATTCGTGGGAACGACCGGCTCCAGCCAGGATCAGCTGATTTATTTATTGATATGACCTTGTGACATCTTTCATGAATTTTAAGTAAAATACAAAATACTTTTGTGTTTATATCATCCCCTCCATTTATCTTGTGGCTATATTATACTGGAAAGCAAAGAGTGATAAAAGTAAGTACCTGCCTGATTCCTGATCTATTGAGTGTGTCCTTGCCAAGGCTACCACAATTCAACCAGTCCACTGAGGTGTTACTGGACACCGAAAACACCAGTTGGCGACCTTGTGGTTAACAGTAAAGCCCTATTGTTGGGGCGGGCACCTAACAGTTTAAGTGAACGATTTGGGTTCCCACCCCTTCTCAATCAGAGGCCGGTTGGGATTGACTGGGATACTCTCCTGGCGTGCAGTGGCGCCTTGAGGATAGAGTGAAAACCCGCAGGGGTACGGTGAGTGACCTTGAGCATAACTGTTGCTCACCGAGTAAAGAGATAAGAACTGTAATTCCCCAACATTTGGCGACCTTGCCAGGATTTCGATCGGAATAAAGGGTGCAGTGGTGGTAATTGGCAGTGGTATTAGAGATCAGGTGCAGGTTATCACTCAAAGCACAAGATGGAGGATGATAAAGTAACAAGGTTTATTGACACTAGAGATGAACAGGTGCTGGAAGAATGCACCAAGGCACAGTTACAGGCGATAGCGGATCATTTTGGAATAAAGCTGAGATCTGCCAGAGTGGGTGAAAGAAGACTGGAGATAATGGCACAGCTCAGGGCACGAGACGAAGCTTTGGGGGAGGAACGGCCCCAAACACCTGCCAGTGTGGGGGAACACCTGAGTATTGGTGGAAGCAGCAGGGGATCCAGCGGCAGCAGGCACAGCGTTAAGCTGGAAATAATGAAGTTGCAGCTGGAAGCACAACTGAAGCGTGAAGAGCGAGAGGCACAGCAGCGCAAAGAAGAGCGAGAAGCAGAAGCGCAGCTGAGGAGAGAAGAAGCACAGCAGCGCAAAGAAGAGCGAGAAACACAGCTACGCAGGGAAGAACAAGAGCGAGAAGCACAGCTACGCAGGGAAGAACACGAGCGAGAGATTAGACTGAGACAACTGGAAATAGAAGCCAACAAGGAGGTGGAGCTGAAGCGAGCTGAACTAGGACTAGGTGCACCTGCTCCGCCGCAACAGGAAGACCGACGAGTGAGGGAACGAGATCTGCCGATCTTTGTGCCAAATGAAGCCGAAAGTTTCTTCGATCACTTTGAAAGGGTTGCTGCTCTGAAGAGGTGGCCGAGGGCGGAGTGGGCGGAGCTGGTTCAAGGGAGGCTCACGGGTGAAGCTCGTGAAGCCTACACTATGCTCGACTTCCAAGAATGCACCAACTACGATGCGGTAAAAAGAACTGTGCTCCATTCCTTCAAGCTCACGCCGGAGTGTTACAGAAAGAGGTTCAGGGAATGTACCCGGTCGCCAGGAAAATCTTATGCGGAGACGGCGAGGGACATGGAAAGAAAGTTCCTTAAGTGGCTGGACTCTGAAGGAGCGAGGTCGGTCGAAGAGGTCAAGGAGCTAATGGTCATGGAAAAGTTTATATCTGTGCTCTCTCCTGAGATCAGGGTGAGGGTAAAGGAGGCGGACATAAAGGACCTGAGGGCCGCAGCCGACCGAGCCGACATGTTAGAGGAAGCACTACGCCCAAGCCGAGAGGGACAGCACCGATCACCCGTGTACTCCGGAAGCAGTAGGAATTATAGGAGGACGGATGGATGGAGGACAGAAGCGAGTTCTCCCAAGTCCCACCTCTCGAGTTGGGACGACAGAGTAACAAAAGGTGCGGTAGAGCCGATAGAGAAGAACCAAGCTGAGAGCTCGGGAGCTGTTGCTGCAACGAAGGAGGCGACAAATGGTGCGAGAAAGACACAGGGAGCGACGGCCTCTGAAGGCAGTGCTAAGGCGAGCGGTGGCGGATGGTCTCCGACGAGGGTTCGCTGCTACAACTGCGGAATAATCGGACACGTCGCGTGGGAATGCAGACGCCCTAAGCAGCGGGGGCACGTTGCTTTAGTGAGGTTCGAGGACCAGAGGGCCGAGAGAGTGCGGGATAAACCCGTACTGGATGGGGAGAAGAAAATTCACCCATTCGTGTGTCAGGGAACCGTAAGGATGGGGGACGCAGACCCCATCCCAGTGAAGATCTTAAGAGACACTGGGGCTGATTTTACTCTGGTGAGTGAAACCCTGTTCCCCGAGGGTTACGAGAATACCAGTGTGGGGGTGGCAAGTGTGACCACTGTGGGAGGCCCAGTGAGGATGCCCCTACACCAGGTAACTTTGGATTCCGATTATGGCTGCCAGACCCTTGTGGTGGGAGTCTGTACATCAATGCCCAAGATGGAGGCGCAGGTCATCTTGGGAAACGACGCATGTGGAGGATATGTCCTTCCGAATCTCGTGAAAGGCGAAGAGTGCCTAGAACAATACAAGGGGACGGGCGGAGAGTTAGATGCCTGTGGGGACAAGAAGGGAATTGCCCCGATTGGTATGTACAAGAAGGCGTCTTGTACATACCAGTTGCGTTGCTTCTGGGAGTATGGGTTCGAGTCACTTCTGGGGTGTGAGTTTTCAGTTGCATATTGTCCAGGGGACCATTCTGGCTTGTTCGCATTTGTGTTCCTCACGTGTGCCCCTAAGAATGAGGTGATTTGGTAAAATGCTATGCCCAAGATAACTATCCGAGTGCCGGCGGTGGGGTGGTTCAAATAGCCTCGGCTATCACCTCATTTTGTCCGGTCGTGATGGTCAAGTGGATTAAGGCGTCTTGTACATACCAGTTGCGTTGCTTCTGGGAGTATGGGTTCGAGTCACTTCTGGGGTGTGAGTTTTCAGTTGCATATTGTCCAGGGGACCATTCTGGCTTGTTCGCATTTGTGTTCCTCACGTGTGCCCCTAAGAATGAGGTGATTTGGTAAAATGCTATGCCCAAGATAACTATCCGAGTGCCGGCGTTGGGGTGGTTCAAATAGCCTCGGCTATCACCTCATTTTGTCCGGTCGTGATGGTCAAGTGGATTAAGGCGTCTTGTACATACCAGTTGCGTTGCTTCTGGGAGTATGGGTTCGAGTCACTTCTGGGGTGTGAGTTTTCAGTTGCATATTGTCCAGGGGACCATTCTGGCTTGTTCGCATTTGTGTTCCTCACGTGTGCCCCTAAGAATGAGGTGATTTGGTAAAATGCTATGCCCAAGATAACTATCCGAGTGCCGGCGGTGGGGTGGTTCAAATAGCCTCGGCTATCACCTCATTTTGTCCGGTCGTGATGGTCAAGTGGATTAAGGCGTCTTGTACATACCAGTTGCGTAGCTTCTGGGAGTATGGGTTCGAGTCACTTCTGGGGTGTGAGTTTTCAGTTGCATATTGTCCAGGGGACCATTCTGGCTTGTTCGCATTTGTGTTCCTCACGTGTGCCCCTAAGAATGAGGTGATTTGGTAAAATGCTATGCCCAAGATAACTATCCGAGTGCCGGCGGTGGGGTGGTTCAAATAGCCTCGGCTATCACCTCATTTTGTCCAGTCGTGATGGTCAAGTGGATTAAGGCGTCTTGTACATACCAGTTGCGTTGCTTCTGGGAGTATGGGTTCGAGTCACTTCTGGGGTGTGAGTTTTCAGTTGCATATTGTCCAGGGGACCATTCTGGCTTGTTCGCATTTGTGTTCCTCACGTGTGCCCCTAAGAATGAGGTGATTTGGTAAAATGCTATGCCCAAGATAACTATCCGAGTGCCGGCGGTGGGGTGGTTCAAATAGCCTCGGCTATCACCTCATTTTGTCCGGTCGTGATGGTCAAGTGGATTAAGGCGTCTTGTACATACCAGTTGCGTTGCTTCTGGGAGTATGGGTTCGAGTCACTTCTGGGGTGTGAGTTTTCAGTTGCATATTGTCCAAGGGACCATTCTGGCTTGTTCGCATATATATATATATATATATATATATATATATATATATATATATATATATATATATATATATATATATACATATATATATATATATATATATATATATATATATATATATATATATATATATATATATATATATATATATATATATATATATATATATATATATATATATATATATATATATATATATATATATATATAAGGCACAACTCTCCTAAACACGAGAGTGAAGTATACAACTTTAGAACACTTTCCCACCAGGAGACTCGAACCCTAGCCAGCACAGAAGCCTTCCAGCAACTGGCATAACAGGTACGCCTTAACCCTCTCCACCACCTGCTCAGACCCTTAAAAGAGATGGTAATTTCGGAGTATTTAAATACACCAAAGCTCACCACCTCCCAAGAGCACTAGAGCAAGTGAGGGGTCATTTAGACGTTAATTTCATCAAGTCCCTGTTAATATGGGAAGACACAGTGTCTATGCTTAAGGCACAACTCTCCTAAACACGAGAGTGAAGTATACAACTTTAGAACACTTTCCTACCAGGTGACTCGAACCCTAGCCAGCACAGAAGCCTTCCAGCAACTGGCATAACAGGTATGCCTTAACCCTCTCCACCACCTGCTCAGACCCTTAAAAGAGATGGTAATTTCGGAGTATTTAAATACACCAAAGCTCACCACCTCCCAAGAGCACTAGAGCAAGTGAGGGGTCATTTAAATGACCCCTCATTTATATATATATACGTATATATATATATATATATATATATATATATATATACGTATATATATATAGATATATATATATATACGTATATAAATATTAGTATATTTTGGTAGCAGTCTTTCCTGTAGACATATATTATTAAATATGACCGAAAAAGTAAGATTAATAATTCTAACACGAATTTTCTCGATCTTTCGTACGTTTCTTTTCACTGTTGGTGGTAATTCAAAAATCAATTCTCCAAAATTCATTTTTATTTCTAGTCTGACGCGACACTTGAGCGCGTTTCGTAAAACTTATTACATTTTCAAAGACTTTAGTTTACACATACACAACTGAATAGAACTTACACATCTTAGATTTGTTTATATCTACATTTGAGTGAGGTGGATGGGGTGAGGTGGTATTAATAGGGTATTAAATTCCTAAACACAAGACAGAACACGAAACAATGGGTATTGAATGGAAGTGATTGTAGAATGCCTATTGGTCCATATTTCTTGATGCTTCTATATTGGAGCGGAGTCTTGAGGTGGGTAGAATATAGTTGTGCATTAATTGGCTGTTGATTGCTGGTGTTGACTTCTTGATGTGTTGTGCCTCGCAGACGTCAAGCCGCCTTCTATCGCTGTATCTATCGATGATTTCTGTGTTGTTTACTAGGATTTCTCTGGCGATGGTTTGGTTGTGGGAAGAGATTATATGTTCCTTAATGGAGCCCTGTTGCTTATGCATCGTTAAACGCCTAGAAAAAGATGTTGTTGTCTTGCCTATATACTGGGTTTTTTTGGAGCTTACAGTCCCCAAGAGGGCATTTGAAGGCATAGACGACGTTGGTCTCTTTTAAAGCGTTCTGCTTTGTGTCTGGAGAGTTTCTCATGAGTAGGCTGGCCGTTTTTCTGGTTTTATAGTAAATCGTCAGTTGTATCCTCTGATTTTTGTCTGTAGGGATAACATTTCTATTAACAATATCTTTCAGGACCCTTTCTTCCGTTTTATGAGCTGTGGAAAAGAAGTTTCTGTAAAATAGTCTAATAGGGGGTATAGGTGTTGTGTTAGTTGTCTCTTCAGAGGTTCCATAGCGTTTCACTTTCCTTCTTATGATGTCTTCGACGAAACCATTGGAGAAGCCGTTGTTGACTAGGACCTGCCTTACCCTACAGAGTTCTTCGTCGACTTGCTTCCATTCTGAGCTGTGGCTGAGAGCACGGTCGACATAAGCGTTAACAACACTCCTCTTGTACCTGTCTGGGCAGTCGCTGTTGGAATTTAGGCACATTCCTATGTTCGTTTCCTTAGTGTAGACTGCAGTGTGGAAACCTCCGCTCTTTTCCATGACTGTTACATCTAGAAAAGGCAGCTTCCCATCCTTTTCCATCTCGTAAGTGAAACGCAGCACGGAACTCTGCTCAAATGCCTCCTTCAGCTCCTGCAGATGTCTGACATCAGGTACCTGTGTAAAAATGTCGTCAACATACCTGCAGTATATGGCCGGTTTCAAGTTCATGTCGACTAAGACTTTTTGCTCGATGGTACCCATGTAGAAGTTTGCAAACAGGACACCTAGGTGAGAACCCATGGCGACCCCATCTACTTGCTTATACATGTGCCCATCCAGGCTCAAGAAGGGTGCCTCTTTAGTACAAGCTTGGAGTAGTTTCCTTAGAATGTTTTCTGGTATGTCAAGAGGAGTACAGGCCTGATCACGATACACTCTGTCGGCTATCATCCCGATTGTCTCGTCCACAGGTACGTTAGTAAACAGTGATTCTACGTTCAACGAGGCTCTTATCCCTGTGGCCCGTATGCCCCGCAGTAAGTCAACAAATTCCTTTGGAGACTTCAGGCTGAAGGTGCAAGGGACATAAGGAGTCAGCAGGCCGTTGAGTCACTTCACCAGTCTGTACGTGGGTGTGGGTATCTGGCTGATGATTGGCCGAAGTGGATTTCCAGGCTTGTGTGTCTTGACATTTCCATACGCATATCCAGGTTTATATTCCCCAATAATCTTTGGCAGGTGAAGTCCGGATTTCTTGGCATTCACAGTTTCGATCAGTTTGTTGACCTTTGCTTTCAATTCGGCTGTAGTGTCTTTCATTACCCTTTGGAATTTAGGTTGGTCAGAGAGTATGAGGTTCATTTTCGCCAGATATTCGTCTTTTTTAAGAATGACGTATATTGGCGACTTGTCACCTCTCCTGACAACTATCTGCTTGTTCTCACGAAGGCTTTTAGCTGCCGCTTTGACCTCGGGGGACAGTATGGTGCTTCTGTAGTTGCCTCGATTCTTTCCTCCTTCTGCAATAAGTTCTGCTTGTATGGTATCTTTGGTAGTGACCTTCTTTTGTGTCTCAAGGTCGAATATGTCGTCCAACAGAATTTCCAACTCCACTTTCCGGGCCATCTCACTCGGTCTGGACATAACGTGACAGTTTATACCCAGATTTAGGAGAGTGACTTGGTCCTCAGTGAGGTTAATTCCTGCAAGGTTCAGGAAGCCATCTCTTGGTCGTGGAATTGCCATAGGTTCTCCATTTAACATTGTTAGTTTCTTGATAATCCTTGTTTCAGTGCTGAGGTGATGTCAGTCTGCGAGGATGTCGAGGTGTTGTTCAATGCGGGTACGGAGACTTTCGTCGATGTTGCTATTTCTCCATTCGTTTGTAGCATGAAGTAGTTGCGTTGTGTTGTCTTTGATTTCATTTTCTGCCTTGTATATCTGATTACGAATCAGATCCTGGCGATATTTTATCGTGAAGGCTTGATTCCTTGCTGCTGGGTCGTGCGTTTTAATATTAGTATATTTTGGTAGCAGTCTTTCCTGTAGACATATATTATTAAATATGACCGAAAAAGTAAGATTAATAATTCTAACACGAATTTTCTCGATCTTTCGTACGTTTCTTTTCACTGTTGGTGGTAATTCAAAAATCAATTCTCCAAAATTCATTTTTATTTCTAGTCTGACGCGACACTTGAGCGCGTTTCGTAAAACTTATTACATTTTCAAAGACTTTAGTTTACACATACACAACTGAATAGATCTTTCACATCTTCGATTTGTTTATATCTACATTTGAGTGAGGTGGATGGGGTGAGGTGGTATTAATAGGGTATTAAATTCCTAAACACAAGACAGAACACGAAACAATGGGTATTGAATGGAAGTGATTGTAGAAAGCCTATTGGTCCATATTTCTTGATGCTTCTATATTGGAGCGGAGTCTTGAGGTGGGTAGAATATAGTTGTGCATTAAATGGCTGTTGATTGCTGGTGTTGACTTCTTGATGTGTAGTGCCTCGCAGACGTCAAGCCGCCTGCTATCGCTGTATCTATCGATGATTTCTGTGTTGTTTACTAGGATTTCTCTGGCGATGGTTTGGTTGTGGGAAGAGATTATATGTTCCTTAATTGAGCCCTATTGCTTATGCATCGTTAAACGCCTAGAAAGAGATGTTGTTGTCTTGCCTATATACTGGGTTTTTTGGAGCTTACAGTCCCCAAGAGGGCATTTGAAGGCATTGACGACGTTGGTCTCTTTTAAAGCGTTCTGCTTTGTGTCTGGAGAGTTTCTCATGAGTAGGCTGGCCGTTTTTCTGGTTTTATAGTAAATCGTCAGTTGTATCCTCTGATTTTTGTCTGTAGGGATAACATTTCTATTAACAATATCTTTCAGGACCCTTTCTTCCGTTTTATGAGCTGTGGAAAAGAAGTTTCTGTAAAATAGTCTAATAGGGGGTATAGGTGTTGTGTTAGTTGTCTCTTCAGAGGTTCCATGGCGTTTCACTTTCCTTCTTATGATGTCTTCGACGAAACCATTGGAGAAGCCGTTGTTGACTAGGACCTGCCTTACCCTACAGAGTTCTTCGTCGACTTGCTTCCATTCTGAGCTGTGGCTGAGAGCACGGTCGACATAAGCGTTAACAACACTCCTCTTGTACCTGTCTGGGCAGTCGCTGTTGGCATTTAGGCACATTCCTATGTTCGTTTCCTTAGTGTAGACTGCAGTGTGGAAACCTCCGCTCTTTTCCATGACTGTTACATCTAGAAAAGGCAGCTTCCCATCCTTTTCCATCTCGTAAGTGAAACGCAGCACGGAACTCTGCTCAAATGCCTCCTTCAGCTCCTGCAGATGTCTGACATCAGGTACCTGTGTAAAAATGTCGTCAACATACCTGCAGTATATGGCCGGTTTCAAGTTCATGTCGACTAAGACTTTTTGCTCGATGGTACCCATGTAGAAGTTTGCAAACAGGACACCTAGGTGAGAACCCATGGCGACCCCATCTACTTGCTTATACATGTGCCCATCCAGGCTCAAGAAGGGTGCCTCTTTAGTACAAGCTTGGAGTAGTTTCCTTAGAATGTTTTCTGGTATGTCAAGAGGAGTACAGGCCTGATCACGATACACTCTGTCGGCTATCATCCCGATTGTCTCGTCCACAGGTACGTTAGTAAACAGTGATTCTACGTCCAACGAGGCTCTTATCCCTGTGGCCCATATGCCCCGCAGTAAGTCAACAAATTCCTTTGGAGACTTCAGGCTGAAGGTGCAAGGGACATAAGGAGTCAGCAGGCCGTTGAGTCGCTTCACCAGTCTGTACGTGGGTGTGGGTATCTGGCTGATGATTGGCCGAAGTGGATTTCCAGGCTTGTGTGTCTTGACATTTCCATACGCATATCCAGGTTTATATTCCCCAATAATCTTTGGCAGGTGAAGTCCGGATTTCTTGGCATTCACAGTTTCGATCAGTTTGTTGACCTTTGCTTTCAATTCGGCTGTAGTGTCTTTCATTACCCTTTGGAATTTAGGTTGGTCAGAGAGTATGAGGTTCATTTTCGCCAGATATTCGTCTTTTTTAAGAATGACGTATATTGGCGACTTGTCACCTCTCCTGACAACTATCTGCTTGTTCTCACGAAGGCTTTTAGCTGCCGCTTTGACCTCGGGGGACAGTATGGTGCTTCTGTAGTTGCCTCGATTCTTTCCTCCTTCCGCAATAAGTTCTGCTTGTATGGTATCTTTGGTAGTGACCTTCTTTTGTGTCTCAAGGTCGAATATGTCGTCCAACAGAATTTCCAACTCCACTTTCCGGGCCATCTCACTCGGTCTGGACATAACGTGACAGTTTATACCCAGATTTAGGAGAGTGACTTGGTCTTCAGTGAGGTTAATTCCTGCAAGGTTCAGGAAGCCATCTCTTGGTCGTGGAATTGCCATAGGTTCTCCATTTAACGTTGTTAGTTTCTTGATAATCCTTGTTTCAGTGCTGAGGTGATGTCGGTCTGCGAGGATGTCGAGGTGTTGTTCAATGCGGGTACGGAGACTTTCGTCGATGTTGCTATTTCTCCATTCGTTTGTAGCATGAAGTAGTTGCGTTTTGTTGTCTTTGATTTCATTTTCTGCCTTGTATATCTGATTACGAATCAGATCCTGGCGATATTTTATCGTGAAGGCTTGATTCCTTGCTGCTGGGTCGTGCGTTTTAATATTAGTATATTTTGGTAGCAGTCTTTCCTGTAGACATATATTATTAAATATGACCGAAAAAGTAAGATTAATAATTCTAACACGAATTTTCTCGATCTTTCGTACGTTTCTTTTCACTGTTGGTGGTAATTCAAAAATCAATTCTCCAAAATTCATTTTTATTTCTAGTCTGACGCGACACTTGAGCGCGTTTCGTAAAACTTATTACATTTTCAAAGACTTTAGTTTACACATACACAACTGAATAGATCTTACACATCTTCGATTTGTTTATATCTACATTTGAGTGAGGTGGATGGGGTGAGGTGGTATTAATAGGGTATTAAATTCCTAAACACAAGACAGAACACGAAACAATGGGTATTGAATGGAAGTGATTGTAGAAAGCCTATTGGTCCATATTTCTTGATGCTTCTATATTGGAGCGGAGTCTTGAGGTGGGTAGAATATAGTTGTGCATTAAATGGCTGTTGATTGCTGGTGTTGACTTCTTGATGTGTAGTGCCTCGCAGACGTCAAGCCGCCTGCTATCGCTGTATCTATCGATGATTTCTGTGTTGTTTACTAGGATTTCTCTGGCGATGGTTTGGTTGTGGGAAGAGATTATATGTTCCTTAATTGAGCCCTGTTGCTTATGCATCGTTAAACGCCTAGAAAGAGATGTTGTTGTCTTGCCTATATACTGGGTTTTTTGGAGCTTACAGTCCCCAAGAGGGCATTTGAAGGCATTGACGACGTTGGTCTCTTTTAAAGCGTTCTGCTTTGTGTCTGGAGAGTTTCTCATGAGTAGGCTGGCCGTTTTTCTGGTTTTATAGTAAATCGTCAGTTGTATCCTCTGATTTTTGTCTGTAGGGATAACATTTCTATTAACAATATCTTTCAGGACCCTTTCTTCCGTTTTATGAGCTGTGGAAAAGAAGTTTCTGTAAAATAGTCTAATAGGGGGTATAGGTGTTGTGTTAGTTGTCTCTTCAGAGGTTCCATGGCGTTTCACTTTCCTTCTTATGATGTCTTCGACGAAACCATTGGAGAAGCCGTTGTTGACTAGGACCTGCCTTACCCTACAGAGTTCTTCGTCGACTTGCTTCCATTCTGAGCTGTGGCTGAGAGCACGGTCGACATAAGCGTTAACAACACTCCTCTTGTACCTGTCTGGGCAGTCGCTGTTGGCATTTAGGCACATTCCTATGTTCGTTTCCTTAGTGTAGACTGCAGTGTGGAAACCTCCGCTCTTTTCCATGACTGTTACATCTAGAAAAGGCAGCTTCCCATCCTTTTCCATCTCGTAAGTGAAACGCAGCACGGAACTCTGCTCAAATGCCTCCTTCAGCTCCTGCAGATGTCTGACATCAGGTACCTGTGTAAAAATGTCGTCAACATACCTGCAGTATATGGCCGGTTTCAAGTTCATGTCGACTAAGACTTTTTGCTCGATGGTACCCATGTAGAAGTTTGCAAACAGGACACCTAGGTGAGAACCCATGGCGACCCCATCTACTTGCTTATACATGTGCCCATCCAGGCTCAAGAAGGGTGCCTCTTTAGTACAAGCTTGGAGTAGTTTCCTTAGAATGTTTTCTGGTATGTCAAGAGGAGTACAGGCCTGATCACGATACACTCTGTCGGCTATCATCCCGATTGTCTCGTCCACAGGTACGTTAGTAAACAGTGATTCTACGTCCAACGAGGCTCTTATCCCTGTGGCCCATATGCCCCGCAGTAAGTCAACAAATTCCTTTGGAGACTTCAGGCTGAAGGTGCAAGGGACATAAGGAGTCAGCAGGCCGTTGAGTCGCTTCACCAGTCTGTACGTGGGTGTGGGTATCTGGCTGATGATTGGCCGAAGTGGATTTCCAGGCTTGTGTGTCTTGACATTTCCATACGCATATCCAGGTTTATATTCCCCAATAATCTTTGGCAGGTGAAGTCCGGATTTCTTGGCATTCACAGTTTCGATCAGTTTGTTGACCTTTGCTTTCAATTCGGCTGTAGTGTCTTTCATTACCCTTTGGAATTTAGGTTGGTCAGAGAGTATGAGGTTCATTTTCGCCAGATATTCGTCTTTTTTAAGAATGACGTATATTGGCGACTTGTCACCTCTCCTGACAACTATCTGCTTGTTCTCACGAAGGCTTTTAGCTGCCGCTTTGACCTCGGGGGACAGTATGGTGCTTCTGTAGTTGCCTCGATTCTTTCCTCCTTCCGCAATAAGTTCTGCTTGTATGGTATCTTTGGTAGTGACCTTCTTTTGTGTCTCAAGGTCGAATATGTCGTCCAACAGAATTTCCAACTCCACTTTCCGGGCCATCTCACTCGGTCTGGACATAACGTGACAGTTTATACCCAGATTTAGGAGAGTGACTTGGTCTTCAGTGAGGTTAATTCCTGCAAGGTTCAGGAAGCCATCTCTTGGTCGTGGAATTGCCATAGGTTCTCCATTTAACGTTGTTAGTTTCTTGATAATCCTTGTTTCAGTGCTGAGGTGATGTCGGTCTGCGAGGATGTCGAGGTGTTGTTCAATGCGGGTACGGAGACTTTCGTCGATGTTGCTATTTCTCCATTCGTTTGTAGCATGAAGTAGTTGCGTTTTGTTGTCTTTGATTTCATTTTCTGCCTTGTATATCTGATTACGAATCAGATCCTGGCGATATTTTATCGTGAAGGCTTGATTCCTTGCTGCTGGGTCGTGCGTTTTAATATTAGTATATTTTGGTAGCAGTCTTTCCTGTAGACATATATTATTAAATATGACCGAAAAAGTAAGATTAATAATTCTAACACGAATTTTCTCGATCTTTCGTACGTTTCTTTTCACTGTTGGTGGTAATTCAAAAATCAATTCTCCAAAATTCATTTTTATTTCTAGTCTGACGCGACACTTGAGCGCGTTTCGTAAAACTTATTACATTTTCAAAGACTTTAGTTTACACATACACAACTGAATAGATCTTACACATCTTCGATTTGTTTATATCTACATTTGAGTGAGGTGGATGGGGTGAGGTGGTATTAATAGGGTATTAAATTCCTAAACACAAGACAGAACACGAAACAATGGGTATTGAATGGAAGTGATTGTAGAAAGCCTATTGGTCCATATTTCTTGATGCTTCTATATTGGAGCGGAGTCTTGAGGTGGGTAGAATATAGTTGTGCATTAATTGGCTGTTGATTGCTGGTGTTGACTTCTTGATGTGTTGTGCCTCGCAGACGTCAAGCCGCCTTCTATCGCTGTATCTATCGATGATTTCTGTGTTGTTTACTAGGATTTCTCTGGCGATGGTTTGGTTGTGGGAAGAGATTATATGTTCCTTAATGGAGCCCTGTTGCTTATGCATCGTTAAACGCCTAGAAAAAGATGTTGTTGTCTTGCCTATATACTGGGTTTTTTTGGAGCTTACAGTCCCCAAGAGGGCATTTGAAGGCATAGACGACGTTGGTCTCTTTTAAAGCGTTCTGCTTTGTGTCTGGAGAGTTTCTCATGAGTAGGCTGGCCGTTTTTCTGGTTTTATAGTAAATCGTCAGTTGTATCCTCTGATTTTTGTCTGTAGGGATAACATTTCTATTAACAATATCTTTCAGGACCCTTTCTTCCGTTTTATGAGCTGTGGAAAAGAAGTTTCTGTAAAATAGTCTAATAGGGGGTATAGGTGTTGTGTTAGTTGTCTCTTCAGAGGTTCCATGGCGTTTCACTTTCCTTCTTATGATGTCTTCGACGAAACCATTGGAGAAGCCGTTGTTGACTAGGACCTGCCTTACCCTACAGAGTTCTTCGTCGACTTGCTTCCATTCTGAGCTGTGGCTGAGAGCACGGTCGACATAAGCGTTAACAACACTCCTCTTGTACCTGTCTGGGCAGTCGCTGTTGGCATTTAGGCACATTCCTATGTTCGTTTCCTTAGTGTAGACTGCAGTGTGGAAACCTCCGCTCTTTTCCATGACTGTTACATCTAGAAAAGGCAGCTTCCCATCCTTTTCCATCTCGTAAGTGAAACGCAGCACGGAACTCTGCTCAAATGCCTCCTTCAGCTCCTGCAGATGTCTGACATCAGGTACCTGTGTAAAAATGTCGTCAACATACCTGCAGTATATGGCCGGTTTCAAGTTCATGTCGACTAAGACTTTTTGCTCGTTGGTACCCATGCAGAAGCTTGCAAACAGGACACCTAGGTGAGAACCCATGGCGACCCCATCTACTTGCTTATACATGTGCCCATCCAGGCTCAAGAAGGGTGCCTCTTTAGTACAAGCTTGGAGTAGTTTCCTTAGAATGTTTTTTGGTATGTCAAGAGGAGTACAGGCCTGATCACGATACACTCTGTCAGCTATCATCCCGATTGTCTCGTCCACAGGTACGTTAGTAAACAGTGATTCTACGTCCAACGAGGCTCTTATCCCTGTGGCCCGTATGCCCCGCAGTAAGTCAACAAATTCCTTTGGAGACTTCAGGCTGAAGGTGCAAGGGACAGAAGGAGTCAGCAGGCCGTTGAGTCGCTTCACCAGTCTGTACGTGGGTGTGGGTATCTGGCTGATGATTGGCCGAAGTGGATTTCCAGGCTTGTGTGTCTTGACATTTCCATACGCATATCCAGGTTTATATTCCCCAATAATCTTTGGCAGGTGAAGTCCGGATTTCTTGGCATTCACAGTTTCGATCAGTTTGTTGACCTTTGCTTTCAATTCGGCTGTAGTGTCTTTCATTACCCTTTGGAATTTAGGTTGGTCAGAGAGTATGAGGTTCATTTTCGCCAGATATTCGTCTTTTTTAAGAATGACGTATATTGGCGACTTGTCACCTCTCCTGACAACTATCTGCTTTTCTCACGAAGGCTTTTAGCTGCCGCTTTGACCTCGGGGGACAGTAGTTGCCTCTGTAGTTGCTTCTGTAGTTGCCTCGATTCTTTCCTCCTTCCGCAATAAGTTCTGCTTGTATGGTATCTTTGGTAGTGACCTTCTTTTGTGTCTCAAGGTCGAATATGTCGTCCAACAGAATTTCCAACTCCACTTTCCGGGCCATCTCACTCGGTCTGGACATAACGTGACAGTTTATACCCAGATTTAGGAGAGTGACTTGGTCCTCAGTGAGGTTAATTCCTGCAAGGTTCAGGAAGCCATCTCTTGGTCGTGGAATTGCCATAGGTTCTCCATTTAACGTTGTTAGTTTCTTGATAATCCTTGTTTCAGTGCTGAGGTGATGTCGGTCTGCGAGGATGTCGAGGTGTTGTTCAATGCGGGTACGGAGACTTTCGTCGATGTTGCTATTTCTCCATTCGTTTGTAGCATGAAGTAGTTGCGTTTTGTTGTCTTTGATTTCATTTTCTGCCTTGTATATCTGATCACGAATCAGATCCTGGCGATATTTTATCGTGAAGGCTTGATTCCTTGCTGCTGGGTCGTGCGTTTTAATATTAGTATATTTTGGTAGCAGTCTTTCCTGTAGGCATATATTATGAAATATGACCGAAAAAGTAAGATTAATAATTCTACCACGAATTTTCTCGATCTTTCGTACGTTTCTTTTCACTGTTGGTGGTAATTCAAAAATCAATTCTCCAAAATTCATTTTTATTTCTAGTCTGACGCGACACTTGAGCGCGTTTCGTAAAACTTATTACATTTTCAAAGACTTTAGTTTACACATACACAACTGAATAGATCTTACACATCTTCGATTTGTTTATATCTACATTTGAGTGAGGTGGATGGGGTGAGGTGGTATTAATAGGGTATTAAATTCCTAAACACAAGACAGAACACGAAACAATGGGTATTGAATGGAAGTGATTGTAGAAAGCCTATTGGTCCATATTTCTTGATGCTTCTATATTGGAGCGGAGTCTTGAGGTGGGTAGAATATAGTTGTGCATTAAATGGCTGTTGATTGCTGGTGTTGACTTCTTGATGTAGGTGCCTCGCAGACGTCAAGCCGCCTGCTATCGCTGTATCTATCGATGATTTCTGTGTTGTTTACTAGGATTTCTCTGGCGATGGTTTGGTTGTGGGAAGAGATTATATGTTCCTTAATGGAGCCCTGTTGCTTATGCATCGTTAAACGCCTAGAAAGAGATGTTGTTGTCTTGCCTATATACTGGGTTTTTTGGAGCTTACAGTCCCCAAGAGGGCATTTGAAGGCATAGACGACGTTGGTCTCTTTTAAAGCTTTCTGCTTTGTGTCTGGAGAGTTTCTCATGAGTAGGCTGGCCGTTTTTCTGGTTTTATAGTAAATCGTCAGTTGTATCCTCTGATTTTTGTCTGTAGGGATAACGTTTCTATTAACAATATCTTTCAGGACCCTTTCTTCCGATTTATGAGCTGTGGAAAAGAACTTCCTGTAAAAAAGTCTAATAGGGTTTATAGGTGTTGTGTTAGTTGTCTCTTCAGAGGTTGCATGGCGTTTCACTTTCCTTCTTATGATGTCTTCGACGAAACCATTGGAGAAGCCGTTGTTGACTAGGACCTGCCTTACCCTACAGAGTTCTTCGTCGACTTGCTTCCATTCTGAGCTGTGGCTGAGAGCACGGTCGACATATGCGTTAACAACACTCCTCTTGTACCTGTCTGGGCAGTCGCTGTTGGCATTTAGGCACATTCCTGTGTTCGTTTCCTTAGTGTAGACTGCAGTGTGGAAACCTCCGCTCTTTTCCATGACTGTTACATCTAGAAAGGGCAGCTTCCCATCCTTTTCCATCTCGTAAGTGAAACGCACCACGGAACTCTGCTCAAATGCCTCCTTCAGCTCCTGCAGATGTCTGACATCAGGTACCTGTGTAAAAATGTCGTCAACATACCTGCAGTATATGGCCGGTTTCAAGTTCAAGTCGACTAAGACTTTTTGCTCGATGGTACCCATGTAGAAGTTTGCAAACAGGACATTTCCAACTCTACCCCGGAAAGTAGAGTTGGAAATTCTGTTGGACGACATATTCGACCTCGAGACACAAAAGAAGGTCACTACCAAAGATACCTTACAAGCAGAACTTATTGCAGAAGGAGGAAAGAATCGAGGCAATTACAGAAGCACCATACTGTCCCCCGAGCTCAAAGCGGCAGCTAAAAGCCTTCGTGAGAACAAGGAGATAGTTGTCAGGAGAGGTGACAAGTCGCCAATATATGTCATTCTTAAAAAAGACGAATATCTGGCGAAAATGAACATCATACTCTCTGACCAAACTAAGTTCCAAAGGGTAACGAAGGACACTACAGCCGAATTAAAAGCAAAGGTCAACAAACTGATCGAAACTGTAAACGCCAAGAAATCCGGACTCCACCTGCCAAAGATCATTGGGGAATATAAACCTGGATATGCGTATGGAAATGTCAAGAAACACAAGCCTGGAAACCCACTTCGGCCAATCATTAGCCAGATACCCACACCCACCTACAGACTGGCGAAGCGACTCAACGGCCTGCTGAGTCCTTATGTTCCTTGCACCTTCAGCCTGAAGTCTCCAAAGGAATTTGTTGACTTACTGCGGGGCACACGGGCCACAGGGATAAGAGCCTCGTTGGACGTAGAATCGCTGTTTACCAACGTACCTGTGGACGAGACAATCGGGATGATAGCCGACAGAGTGTATCGTGATCCAGCCTGTACTCCTCTTGACATACCAGAAAATATTCTGAGGAAACTACTCCAAGCTTGTACAAAAGAGGCACCCTTCTTGAGCCCGGATGGGCACATGTATAAGCAAGTAGATGGGGTCGCCATGGGTTCTCACCTAGGTGTCCTGTTTGCAAACTTCTACATGGGTACCATCGAGCAAAAAGTCTTAGTTGACTTGAACTTGAAACCGGCCATATACTGCAGGTATGTTGACGACATTTTTACACAGGTACCTGATGTCAGACATCTGCAGGAGCTGAAGGAGGCATTTGAGCAGAGTTCCGTGTGGCGTTTCACTTACGAGATGGAAAAGGATGGGAAGCTGCCCTTTCTAGATGTAACAGTCATGGAAAAGAGCGGAGGTTTCCACACTGCAGTCTACACTAAGGAAACGAACATAGGAATGTGCCTAAATGCCAACAGCGACTGCCCAGACAGGTACAAGAGGAGTGTTGTTAACTCATATGTCGACCGTGCTCTCAGCCACAGCTCAGAATGGAAGCAAGTCGACGAAGAACTCTGTAGGGTAAGGCAGGTCCTAGTCAACAACGGCTTCTCCAATGGTTTCGTCGAAGACATCATAAGAAGGAAAGTGAAACGCCATGCAACCTCTGACGAGACAACTAACACAACACCTATACCCCCTATTAGACTATTTTACAGGAACTTCTTTTCCACAGCTCATAAAACGGAGGAAAGGGTCCTGAAAGATATTGTTAATAGAAACGTTATCCCTACAGACAAAAATCAGAGGATACAACTGACGATTTACTATAAAACCAGAAAAACGGCCAGCCTACTCATGAGAAACTCTGCAGACACAAAACAGAACGCTTTAAAAGAGACTAACGTCGTCTATGCCTTCAAATGCCCTCTTGGGGACTGTAAGCTCCAAAAAAAACAGTATATAGGCAAGACAACAACATCTTTTTCTAGGCGTTTAACGATGCATAAGCAACAGGGCTCCATTAAGGAACATATAATCTCTTCCCACAACCAAACCATCGCCAGAGAAATCCTAGTAAACAACACAGAAATCATCGATAGATACAGCGATAGCAGGCGGCTTGACGTTTGCGAGGCACTACACATCAAGAAGTCAACACCAGCAATCAACAGCCAATTAATGCACAACTATTTTCTACCCACCTCAAGACTCCGCTCCAATATAGAAGCATCAAGAAATATGGACCAATAGGCTTTCTACAAACACTTCTATTCAATACCCATTGTTTCGTGTTCTGTCTTGTGTTGATGAAAATAATACCCTATTAATACCACCTCTTGTTCTGTCTTGTGTTGATGAAATTAATACCTATTAATGCCACCTCACCCCATCCACCTCACTCAAATGTAGATATAAAATCGGAGATGCGTAAGTTGTATTCAGTTGTGTATTTGTAAACTAAAGTCTTTGAAAATGTAATAAGTTTTACGAAACGCGCTCGTGTCGCGTCAGACTAGAAATAAAAATGAATTTTGGAAAATTGATTTTTGATTTACCTCCAACAGTGAAAAGAAATGTACGAAAGATTGAGAAAATTCGTGTTAGAATTATTAATCTTACTTTTTCGGTCATATTTAATAATATATGTATACACACACACATATATATATATATATATATATATATATATATATATATATATATATATATATATATATATATATATATATATATATATATATATATATATATATATTAGTATATTTTGGTAGCAGTCTTTCCTGTAGACATATATTATTAAATGGTTTATATATTATTACATATATTATTAAATAGTATATGGCCGGTTTCAAGTTCATGTCGACTAAGACTTTTTGCTTGATGGTACCCATGTAGAAGTTTGCAAACAGGACACCTAGGGGAGAACCCATGGCGACCCCATCTACTTGCTTATACATGTGCCCATCCGGGCTCAAGAAGGGTGCCTCTTTAGTACAAGCTTGGAGTAGTTTCCTCAGAATACTTTCTGGCATGTCAAGAGGAGTACAGGCTGGATCACGATACACTCTGTCGGCTATCATTCCGATTGTCTCGTCCACAGGTACGTTGGTAAACAGCGATTCTACGTCCAACGAGGCTCTTATCCCTGTGGCCCGTGTGCCCCGCAGTAAGTCCACAAATTCCTTTGGAGACTTCAGGCTGAAGGCGCAAGGAACACAAGGAGTCAGCAGGCCGTTGAGTCGCTTCGCCAGTCTGTACGTGGGTGTGGGTATCTGGCTAATGATTGGCCGAAGTGGGTTTCCAGGCTTGTGCGTCTTGACATTTCCATACGCATATCCAGGTTTATATTCCCCAATGATCTTTGGCAGGTGGAGTCCGGATTTCTTGGCGTTCACAGTTTCGATCAGTTTGTTGACCTTTGCTTTTAATTCGGCTGTAGTGTCCTTCGTTACCCTTTGGAACTTAGTTTGGTCAGAGAGTATGATATATATATATATATATATATATATATATATATATATATATATATATATATATATATATATATATATATATATATATATATACATATATATATATATAGAGAGAGAGAGAGAGAGAGAGAGAGAGAGAGAGAGAGAGAGAGAGAGAGAGAGAGAGAGAGAGAGAGAGAGAGAGAGAGAGAGAGAGAGAGAGAGAGAGAGAGAGAGAGAGAGAGAGAGAGAGAGAGAGAGAGAGAGAGAGAGAGAGAGAGAGAGAGAGAGAGAGAGAGAGAGAGAGAGAGAGAGAGAGAGAGAGAGAGAGAGAGAGAGAGAGAGAGAGAGAGAGAGAGAGAGAGAGAGAGAGAGAGAGAGAGAGAGAGAGAGACGAAGAAGTTAGGCAAAAAAGTGAATTTAAAGGTTAGCATATATATCTGCTATTTAGCAGTGGTGGTTTGTTTTTAAATCTTTAATAATGAACATATCTACTACTATTTAATGACTTTCTTTATAACATTAAACTTTTTATACTTTAAAAACTTATAAAGTTTTTCAATTTTTAGTTTCCAAACTATATATTGGATGATCAATTTCTTCTACATTAGTAATACTAAAAAAACATATGGGTGGGTAAAAAATTATTTTTTTTTTTATATATTTTGCAGGATTCGCTGTCACCAACTCCACTGCCACATCTGCGTGAACTAAGTGAATCCCGTCACCTCTACTATCATCATTTTGGTTTCCAGACAAAGATGAAAAAATTTGAAGTGGCTGCTGCCTCGACTTCAATGCCTCTGCCGTCACTACCACCACCATCATTACCACCTTCGTTTTATCCCCAAGACTGACACTACAAGATGAAATAGTTGCCACATAGAACCCCACTTTCTCTTAATTAATCACTACCAACGCCTGCTATTATGTTATCGCCGGAAATAACAATTAGAAGATTAGTTAATTTGGAAGATGGTAGACTTGATGATGCAAACAACGACTAGGAGATATATTAGAACCAAAGTCCACCACCGTCAGAGGACTAATGTAGCATCAGATGTAACCCCATATAAGAAGTCAATATGATGCAAACCATTAGTGAAATTATTACGATTTCGGTAATGAGAGAAGAGAGTTATATCGTGTACCGACCAAATTTGGAACAATTGACCAAAATCTGTCTAGAAATCGGGATTGTACGGAGACAATCGACTTAATAGATATCTGAAACTATTATTAGTATGCCATTGCCAACTTTTATTGTGTTAATCATCACTATATTTTGTAAAAGTAATAATAAAAAATACACTAAGAAATACTGATATAATGCTGCTTGCCAATTTATGTATAATATTTTAGTTAATTAGTTAGATTTGAAAAAAAAAATTAAAATTTTATCAACCAAAATATTTTTTTTTTAATAAATCAAGTCTGGGCAAAATTTTGGTTGGGGTAAGTAAGTTTAATACAATAAATTTATTTGTGAAAATAATATAATAAAATATATTCAGTATCTCATTGTTTCCTTTTTTTTACCCTAATTATTTAATTTAGAGGAATTATCACAACCACCACTGTCATCATTCAACAGTTTTGATTAATGAAATATATACATTATTAATCGGTTCGACCACCTCCCCGCCTTCCTTCGCTATGTAAATAATAGATTCAAATACTGTTTTATGATATATCATTACATGGTGATGGAATTGATATTCCATCTGCTATCATCATCTTTCTTAGAGCTTGTAAGCTTGTATCATCATCTCAGCAACTATTGTCGCTAATTAGAAATAAAATTTTGGTAAGAAGTATATAAGTAATAAAAATTTAGAATTTCACTTAACTATTCCATTCATTTACCAAAAACGAATACATAATGACGTCGTCAGTAAATGAAATTATCAACTATATTTTATTCTTTAGAAAAGAGTATGATGCTGCAAAACTTAAACATATTTTAGTAACCTTTTAATCAAATGATGAACTCCTTGCTACCCAAAAAATATTGGCATCATGTAATAATGGTGATGAGTGGCCATTTGGAGTACAAGCTTTTAATTATCCAGATATGATGGATTACAAGGATAAATACAAAACGAAAGATGAATACGTTACAGATATTTTTAAAGGCCTTGATTACCCGGAAACCAAAGGTAGATTACCGAAACCTTCAATCGATTTGGCTAAATATCCCCAATATGAATTAACCACCCATATAACTGTTATTAAGGTGCTAACTAAATTGTCGAGGCTTCAAGATAGTGTGGATCATTTACAAAATGTTGCCTTGCGACTAACGGAAGAAGTACGTAACTCTGAAGTGCTGAAAATGATAACTGAACTGGTTAAATTTACCATCGGCCACAGTCCAGTCAGTCACTTAAGTTCCCTTTCTAAAGTAAAGAAATATGTGAATTAACCCAACTTTAGATTTATTTATTATAAGAATAATAAACAAATATTTTATAACATAATCAATTCAGTAAAATAGCTTAAAAAACTACAGAATGCTTTCTACTACTGCTCTTTCCCACGATCTAATTATTAGATTCCGTTGAACTTCCTTGATTAATTGGCGTTTAAAAAAATGAGGAATATTACGGTTGGTGTATATTGCTCTACGTAAGCAAGCCATGGTCAAATATCCCATTCTATTAAAATCCAAAAAGGAATTCACAAATTGATTGACGCACATTGCCTGCAAACTATTTGGGTTGAAGGTGTTTTTACATGGTGGTGGTGATGATGATGATAAACCTTCATCTTCTATATTAAAACGACAGATTTCTTCCTTTTCTCCCATTTGAATGATGTCCATAAAGAGACGGGGATTTCGGGTTATGAAAAATACAAAGTATTTCTTTTCTACATAAAATGATCCATATTCTTTCACCACTATTCGAGCAATTAATTCGCTCTTGGCCAAATTTAAATGATAAATTCGGTCAATGTTTCCTAGGTTAATACAACATATATCATCAAATTTTTTATCACCATCACTGAAAATCCGAAATTAATTTTTTTTAAACAATTTATCACAATATTCGGGTACCCCAAAACGAGATTCAAGTTCATGGTTGGGGTCCCTATAAATTATATCTTGATGAGGGTCGTCCAAAAAATATCTTTTATGTAAACAATAGGGTTTATGTTGTTTCATCCTGCGATAAACGTAGTTAAGCCATTTTTTATTTTTAAACCATGCTTTGTAATCTCTCACATCTCGGGTTAATTTCCAACGTATATTTTTAAACATCATGTGCCTGAAATAATAATGCCGATTCAAATATTGTTTTATGGACATAAGTTTTTTCACCGCTGCCTGATCAACTTTGCTACATGGCGATGGAATCGATATTCCGTCTGCTATCATCATCTCTCTCAGAGCTTCTCGTTCCTGATTGGAAGCTTGTATCATCATCAGAAATATGGAAGGATCTTTGGCGTAGGACCTATATCCCGCGATAGGCACTATTAAGTAATCCTGATCATGGGGGTACTCGAAATTATGTTCACAGAACATGATGCCTCTTTGGTCAGTGTTAGAGAATAATTCCATAAACATATAGGAACAATAATTTTCTTCCTCCTCAACAACGACTCTTAGTATAAATTGAAATTGGGATGCTGCAGGATATCCTTCTTGAGTAGAACCCATCCATATTTTAATAGCATAAACATTTACAATTTTGAGGTCATAGCTTATTAATTTAATTATAAATGGTTCTAAAGTATAAGGTATGCCAATTGAACAATATTTATCTACATATTTTTCTATTTGGGATCTTGATGTAATCGAAGATGTAAAAGATTTAAAGGGAAATATGGATACCATGGTTTTAAAAGCTTTGTGCACCTGAATATTCCGAATGTTAGTAGGAGTGTGGCTACTAAATTTCTATTGGATGGAAGAGCAGCGAAGTGTGTGTTGGTTGGCCGTCAGTGGATGTAAAATGTGAGAGTAGCCTGCGACTACTGATATTTATATAATTCAGCTGACACTACTACCATCTACTCCGGGCAACCAGCTGTCTCCTCCACTCTTTGTGCAACTTTTTGTAATTTTTACTGCCCTACTTTTTTTTTTTAGTAAATTTTGATAGCAGGATGATTTATTGATTTAAAGTGGTGAGACCACAAAAAAGTTAATGCTTGCTCTACTTGGTGGAGGTTTCCAGCAATCAAGTCTGCACGCTCATTCTTCTTCTTAAGACCAACGAACACCATCTTTGTGCCTGGAATAAATTTCTTGGGGTTGGTCAAGTAGATATCCAGATTATCTTTGTCCCACGTGATACTCTTGGCCTTATTGGCATACGTGTAAATATAGCCAGAAGCCTGACCAGTTTGGCGGCCGAAGAGGCCATTGAGATTGGGTCCAGTTTTGTGCTTGCCGTTTAATTCAACAGTGTGACACTGCTCACCTCTGCATAAAGATCTTCTTGCCTTTTTCCCTCTCACCCATCTTCTGAAAAAAAAACACACATTGACTTAAAAGGTTAAGGTGTATACTGTTTATTTATTTATTTATTTATTTTTTTTTTTTTGTTTGGAGCTGAACATCATTATATTTTCAAAACATCAATTTCAAATTATAAATTTCAAATTATTAGTGATTACAACTGTAATTATATCAAATTTTCCCAAACCAACGAAAAGAGAGAAAGAGAACCCTGGCCAAATATAACCAGGTCATCTCTGGTGGTGGCGTACCAGCACTCCACAGAGGTTAACAGCGAAATAAAGGCATTATAAATCTCAGTGTCATGAGCACACTGCACAACCTTGAGTCAAAACATGCTCACAGATGGAGTAAAAACTACTGTAGATACAGATTTGGATAATGTATCTAACCAGCTACAGCTTCAACCAAACACAGTTTCAAATGAGAAAACATAAGAAATAAATAATTACACCCTCCTCCTCCTCATCAGCATCATCATCATCATCATCATTATCCAAAAAAAAAGAAAAAAAAATATATAAAATTAATAATAATATGATATGGAAATGTGGTAAGGATGACATTTTAACTTTTCGGACCAGAGTTTTTACATCTACATATTTTCCTTGAGAAATTGATGCCCTCTGATTGAAACCCAAACAGAGGTACAAATAACACATACATATACATTTATTTACCAAAAAACATTTGTTTAATTGTTTTATTTAATGAATGTTGGTCTCAGGATTGGTTCACCCCCCTTTCTATGACAAAGTTGGTTAAAGAATAATAAGTATTTTCTATTTGATGGATCATTAGAATTTTTTGAGGCTAGTTTTAATAAATATGGCTGTAAACTCTTAAAAACCAGTTTCATCTCTGAAAGTGTTTCATTAAAGTTAAGGTATAGGGTAACTGGTGTCACCTATTCGTCAAAAATCCAACTGTTTTCCATAATATATCTTTCTATATACAAATCAGTGACTGCCAATTGCTCCACTCCATATATAAAACTAGTTGCGGCTTCTAAAAACAGCCTGTCAGTTTGATTACCCCAAAATAAGATTTGGGCATACTTACGAGAAAATTCCCTAATGCTACATTTTAGATGATGCATATTCAACACAAACACACTTTTTACTATTTGCTTACAAAGTAGACACAATATTTCATCTTTGTAGATAATATTTGATAAAAAAGAGTACATCCCATAAGAATTATTCATATATCTAAGGCAGCCATAATTATTATAATCAAATTTCCCTGTAGATTTTTTACCCAACAAAATTTTGGCTGATAATGTAAACATACATTGAGGACAAATACTGTGACCACATCCAACCATATAATCATCAAACATAAAAACCATGTCACCTTACCCATTCATATCTAAACAAATGGGGCAAGATACAATTTGATGACGAATGACATTTTTCTTGATAGTTTTAAGGGAACCGTGTTTAATTGATATATCAATGACAACGTCCTTATTATCAGGTCCCCAGAGTTGGTTGGACACCAGGTTTGTTTGATATTTTTTTCAAAAATGGTATATTAACCAGGACTGTAGAATTATTCTTAGTTTCAAAACACTCGTCTTGTCTAAAATCATGTTCATTTTCAAACAGATTTATATCAGTATCAATTGATCTGATATTTGGTGAACAATTAAATATAATAGTTAACGATGCCTTTTCTGCTTCTGTCATAATTTCTATGATGTTTCTCACTTTGATATTCTGCTGTAATCTTGACATTGTAGGAGATATCTTGCAAGTCAAAAAAAGTTGGCAACCTCTTGAGTTTTTTTAATTTGATATTTTGTATATATATTTTTTTTAAATGTTTTCTCTTTTGACATTTCCCCAGGGATGATTCCATATTAAACCTAGAAGAAATATGAAAGATAACATTAATATTAAAAAAAAAAGGAAGAAATGGAGATATAAGGAAGGGGAAAAAAAGCTCTTTATTCCATAGTTAACTATTCTAAAAAAAAATAAAAAAAACAACACTTTTTTTTTGTTTGGTGTGTAGAAAGATGTCTGAAAAGTGATAGGGAAAATAAGAGTAGGATGGAAGTAGTAGTAGTAGTAGTGGTAGAAGGGTAGAGATAAAATTTCTTCAATTAGTAACTGTGGTCTCTTTCACCTCAATCAGTTCATAAAGTTTTAGGGAACATATCTAAACCCACTGACTGGTTCATTCTGTTGTCAGGATTAAATCATCACACAACAACAATTGACCAGGGAGGGTGGAGGAGGTCTTATTTATGTTAATGACACTGTCCTGTTTTTTTTTTATCATAAAGGGGGAGGGGGACCTATGAAAAAAAAAATATATATAAATTAGGAGGTTTAACTGTTCTTTTCATTGTTATGATGTCTTTGACATAATTTTGTTTACAATTTTAACTCTGACACCAAAGGGGTAGACCTGTCTAGAAAAATTTATAATTGCTGGCAAGTAGTCTCTTTCCCAGTTTCCACCAGCCAATCCACACCCAATTAACGATGGAAAAATTACAAAACTGTATTTTCCATTAGATACTTGCACTGCTAATTTATTTAGACCTTCATTAAACCAATAAATCCTGTTTTGGGATGTATCTTTTAAAAGGCCAGATAAAAGTTGATGATCGAAAGGTTCTAAATGTCTAGGATTTCTTCCTTTAGGTCCAGCATCAACAGTACACGACTGCAACTGCTGTATGAGTCTTTTAGTATAAAGGTTTTGATTTTTCTCCTTCCCCATATAAAACTGCCCAAAAACATTTACAACTACTGGTCCCTTTGTTACAGTGTTAGGATGACAAATCTCAATATTTCCTGGTTGAGGTCTATCTTCAAGCATAGCACGGTTTAGAGTGCCTATTGCCCGGCGTCGTGTATAAGAACCACAGTATGGATATATCTCAGCAAGAATCTGAGAAAGTCCATGAGATTTAACAGCTACACAGTTGAGTATTTGTACAAGCGCTATATTGGGGCTTCTATATACAGGGTCAGTAATATCTCCATTAATAAACTCCAAGTTATCTACAAAGAAGAAAGAAACATTGGTTATACCATTACAGTCCATAATTATCTTCTAATATAATAATGCATTAAATATTAGTTGTCCTGTCCTGTCCTAGTCATAAAAGACAATTAACATACTACAAAAATTAATGTATTCCATATTTTTTTTTATTTATTTAATTAACAAATATCTTTGCAATCTTTTGCTCTCCTTTTTTTTAATGATTTATCAAGTAATTTAAAGAATATGTTCGAAATTTCACATGGCACAGTAGAACTATTTGGTTGCCAAAGAATATATTTTTAAGAGATTAGGATGTGTTTGATTACCTTTCTTGATAAATTCCTCCATTTCAGTCCAATAGTTTGTGAATTACTTCAAATATTTTCAGTTGTATTTGTCATGAACGTGTTTGTATTATAATATATGAAAAACAAAAACTGTTGTATTATATATAGTTATGATATATTTAATATATATACGTTTTTCTTTTTTTATACCTTCTATCAAAATTTCATAAGACTTATAAGAGTTGGGTTTGGTATCCGTTTTCAAGTTGGGATTATATCATAAATAATTAAAAAATGGAAGTCATTAAGGGGAAAAACAAATTGACTAATCCTGATGAATGTGAAACACTAAATAATAGAATATCTAATCATTCGTTTTACATTTAATACCCACAAACGTTATTTAGGGAAAGGTGCTTATGGTAAAGTTGATCTTGTTCAAGTACCTACTATTGAACTTCTTGATCCTAGATTACCGCATCAAATACATGTGTTTCAAAATATTTACCCACACACGGCTTCCAAACTTTTTAAATCTTCTAAGAAGAAGCACAAACGAGGAAAAAAGTATCTACAAACATTTGTGGCTCGAAAGAGTTTTCGCCGGAAAAGGGATTTTTTAATGGAGATTGAAAACATTGCACGTCTTGATGATAATATTAGAAAGGCATTCATTGTTCAAGTGTATCGTGTGTTTATGGTCGAAACTGCCTATAATGTAATACACTGTCCACAAGGTAAATTTCTAGTCATCACAACCTACTAAAGTTCCTCATTCTTTGAATAATATTGAGTATAAATGTCCTTTCAAATCTAAATCTATAGGCTACTTTATCGAAATGGAATACTTAAACCCACGCGATTGGATCCTACTAAGGAAAAAAGTCGACTTATTGAAAAATGATCAGTATTGTCGTCAACAATTGCTTACTACAGTTCTTAGACAGCTTATTGATGTTCAGTTAGTCTTATATAATACTACTGACAAATATATATCAGGTACTTATTACGATATTAATCCTCAAAATGTATTTGTATCCAATGATGACATTCATCGAATTAAATTAATTGATTACGGAGGCCTTTTTCTTCCTTCTTTAAATATATATTCTATAATCACAGAACCGATGCCGGTATTTCATTCCGAAAATATCTGCGATGTCTTTTCTAAACAAATATCTAAATCAAAACTCAATTATAAAAGATATGTTCAATATCTTTCTAACCGATATTTTACACGTTTGCCCAAACGAGATAAATACAGCGTCATTCCTACTATGTATGGTATCATTGTAGCTGTGACAATGTGTGTGATGTTAATGTGGGGTTGTGAAAGACGAGATAAAGTACGCCACATTTTAAGAAAAATTATTTACTCATATAATCCAACATTGATTTTGAATGATGTCTATAAAAGTCAAGAGATACAAAAAAATATTATAGAATTGCTTAAAACCTCAAACATCGTTGAAAACCTAACCCTTTAGATAAAAAATGAATGCCAATTTTGATTTCGATAATATGGAATTAGATAATCTTGATACTTTGATGGAACCTCTCTTAAAGTACATTTCTCCAGAACACCTTTTAAACTCAGTCCATCTGAATTTATCAATATACCAGAGAGTTGAAAAATGGCATCAACTGGAAAAAAGTAAGAATGTAGCATGTTGCTATAAATGTCACCAGTCAAATAAACCACTACACCTCCTCCAAATACCAACATTACGAAGATTTGCAGATGAGTCAATCGAATCTCATCACATTTGTGATGACTGTATTAAAAAATTACGATTTATGTTTATTCCAATAAACTCTTAAACTCATCTACTAACTTGTATATAACACAAAATAAAAAGAAATATAAAACTATAGCCTATGTCATTACAATAAATTCATTTAACATTGATTGTGAAACTGTAAATTTTAATAATGCCCATAAACACAAACAACAACAACAACAGTATAAAATTGTTTTGCCTCATTTACAATATATTATAATTTGGTACTTACACAAATCTTATATTCCTATTGACCAGGTTAAATTTCAACAATTAGTGAGTGTAGCTTCTACTTTATTATTCAGAATTAATATAGAAAAAGGAAATGGAAAACTCCCATCCTTAGAAACATGTATATCATCCATGTTAACTTCTGTTTTGGGGCATTCACTACCTTTCTTGATGCCATCTTTTATCAAACTCATCTATCAAATTCCACATATTGTAATAGAATGGGATAATGAAAAGATTTTATCACATCAGTTACTAAAAGAAGGGAACCAAAATTTATTTTCACCACAAATATTTAAGGCATTTGATATATATATATGTTAATTATACTATTGTTGTACAGGAGTCACAGTTGTTCCTGCCTGTTTATCCCATTTGGATAGAGTGTGGAAAATCTTGTGAGAAAATGGAGACCACAGAGTTCTCCCTTGTCAAATGAGTGGGAGGTATGATAGAACATTTATTTTTAAAGAGGATAATTTTGTCAGGCTGTATATAAGACAAGAGCAGCTTCATACTTGCTCAGTTTCTCTCTATCCACGTGACCAGGTTAGTGATTTTTAATGCATTTTTAGGAGATGTGTTGGCAGCTCAAGCAGACCAAAGAGGTGGTACATTTCAAATCTTTTGTATATTATTTTAGAACCAGATTTAAGAAAGCCATCAGAGATTGTGTTTACAACAGACCTACATAGGTTTACAACGGACATACAAACTCTTTATTCCCTGAAAATATGGATGGGATCATACAAAGAAGGGAAACCACTAGTATCACAATTACAATTGATAGTACGATGCAAAAGAGATGAAGATATATTCGTCGAATTTATTTCAAACATAGATGAAAGATATACAATATTATGTAATTATAATTTTAATGGAAAATTGGATATAACAAGCAATAAAAGTGGATATAAATCCTTTATCAAAGACCTTATCCTATTTCTAAAGATGGTTCAAGCTTCAGAAGAGGAAAAAGAAGCTTTAGTGCAAATCGACGGAATATCGATTCCACCTTCATCGACATACTACAAAAGTTATTATTATGAAGAAATTTTGTTAAGAGAAGCACAAAGCTATTTTGGGCGAGATAAATATTTTAGTTATTTGATGTTTGAACCCATTCATTGGAATTCCACTGGACAATTGATACCAGGGATGATCATCCTCTTTTTCTTCATGTGAAACAAAAAATTGTCCGACTATAACATATATGGAACCAGACATGAAAAAATTATATTATGAAATTATTACTGAACTACTTTATTATGGTAAAATATGGTTTAAATATGAAAACTACTCTTTTCGTATTTTTAGGGACAGTGATAAAGACTGACAATATATGCTTTATTAACTTCAAAAGCATTGACAGAGTTTATCATGTGGAAAAAACAGAAACATACAATGCGCTAATTAACCGTTACTAGAAGAATGAAAGTATAATTTTTGTAACCGAGATGAAGGTTTATTATCATCTCAGATGAGGAAAAGTTGTAGTTTAGTAGCCCAATGCACTCGGAAAATTGTAAATTCTTTTTTGGGGAATACTGAAACCGAATATTGGAATGTAGCCACATTGCATGAAAAGATGGATACCACCATTCCAATTCTTCCCCATTTACTTAAACAATTCATACTTAATGAAGGTTCAGAAAATCTAATGATTGGATTCTGGAAGAGAGCTGTGGAAGATTTAAAGAAAATGAAAAAAAAAAGGTGACTAGTTTTAGAAAGCCGCCTCCAGTCTCCACCAATAGTCCAGGACGGGCCTTGCATGCATGAGTGGGGGGTGAGGTGGTGGTATACTGTGACTTCCACATGTTTCAAAAAGCAACAATTGCTCTCCATTCACGTGACTAGGTCAGTGTTCGTTTGCCAACTAGTGGATTACCTCCTCTTGGATACAAATATCCAAGATTTGAAAATCATTTGAATAAATTTACAACATTTAAAAATTAGTCTCAAAACTGTATGAAAAATGTTGATTGAAATAAGGAGGACTCAACGAGTGAGAAGTGACGTTTTTTTTTTTTTTTTTTTTTAAGAGAGTTTCCTGTTTCCTGTCAATATAAGACAGAGCCGCCCTCTCTTGCTTCATAGTTGTTCTCTATTCACGCGAGCAGGTCAGTGTTCTCATTTCATTTGTGAGGGGGGGGGATGG
Source organism: Procambarus clarkii (assembly GCF_040958095.1). Lineage (NCBI taxonomy): Eukaryota > Metazoa > Arthropoda > Malacostraca > Decapoda > Cambaridae > Procambarus > Procambarus clarkii. Next base: position 8,240,034 of record NC_091167.1, on the reverse strand, counting down.
ATCTCCTGATGGTGTGGCTGTCATATCTGTTATTATATTGAAAAAGGGAGAGTGACTATTGTTTGCTCATGGTTCTCACGCGACTAGGTCAGTCCGTGTCCTTATTTCTTCTACTATAACGGATTTTTATTTAACAGACTGTGACAGGCCGAGATGTAAGAGAGCTGTGAGGATACTTACCAACTAAGGAAGAGTCGTTAAGTTTCTTGTGGATTCCCCTCCCATAGCAATCCAGGATGTTGCGGGAAAGAATCAAAAGTAATAGAGGAGGAGAAAAACCATCTGGGATACCAATATCCACATACACAGCTTTAACCAAAAAAATTTGAGATAATTTTCAACATTCTTTTGCCAGAGAGGCCATTTAGGGGTAAATTGACATTTTATTAGATATCAATTTTTTTTTTTTTTTTTTGCATAATGAATCCTTTCGACAAGATGATGTTTACTACGGAATGTGAGAATTTCAAATCTTTTGTACCTTCAATTACATCAAGTTTACAATTGTTTAACTATATTCAATACTTTTATAATTGTAGACTAAATATTACATTAGAACGAGATTTAAAATTACCATCAAATTTTTTGTTTGAAACAGACATACAAACTCTTTATTCCTTGAAAATATGGATGGGATCTACCGAGGAAGGGAAACCACTAGCATCACAATTTCAATTTATACTGCGATGTCAAATAGAAAACGAAGGATTCTTCATCGAACTTATTTCAAACATAGATGAAAGATATACAATATTATGTGTTTATGACGAAAAATTTAATATAAGAAGCAATAAAAATGGATATAAATCCTTTGCCAAGGACCCTCTTACATTTCTAAAGATGGTTCAAGGCTTCAGAAGAGGAAAAAGAAACATTAAAAGAGATGATGCGAATCGATGGAATATCGATTCCACTTTGGTTGACATACTACAAATGTGATGAAGAAGAATTTCTGTTAACAAAAAACTATTTCAAGCGAGATTTTTATTTTAGGTACCTGATGTTTGAACACATTCATTGGAAATCAACTGGACAATATGATGTTTATGAGAAATGGGTGAAATGTTTTGAAAAAGAGGTTGATCATTCCTGGTATCAAATCAACAAATATAGTTTATGTGAAACCAAAAAATGTCAGACTATAACGTATATGGAACCATACATGAAAAATTTATATAAAACATTGGTTAATGAAATTCATGACAGATGGTTTAAATATGAAAACTATTCTTGTCGCATTTTTAGTGATGGTGATAAAGACTGTGACAATATATACATCATTGACTTAAAATTTTGTAATGACTTCAAAAGCATTGACAGAGTTTATCATGTGGAAAAAACTAAAAAATATAATGCACTAATTGCTCGCTTGGGGGTGAAAGAATATAGATCATTTTTTATCGAAATGATTATCATCTATCACTCTTATTATAAGAGAGAATGTATAATTTTTGTAACCCATAATCCCCAACTCTCTATAAATATAATTCAAACTGGGGAAAAGGATAAAATTCATAGTTTTATCTTGAAAGATGAAGGTTTATTATCATCTCAGATGAGGAAAAATTGTAGTTTAGTAGCCCAATGCACTCGGAAAATTGTAAATTCTTTGGTATCAGATATTGAAACAGAATGTTGGAATGTAGCCACATTGCATGAAAGGATGGATACCACCATCCAAATTCCCCATTTACACCTTAAACAATTCATACTTAATGAAGGTCTAGAACATCTAATGATTGGATTCTGGAAGAGAGCTGTGGAAGATTTAAAGTATTATGTATTTAAATAATTATAAGTTGATAATGAAAATAGTCTCCCAAAGAACAACTGATGTCTGAGGAATGGGAAATTAGTGGTACTTGCCGCTTTCACTAGTTGCTTTCTTAAGAGACTTTCCTAGATTAAACAACCGACCCACAATGATAAATTAGAGTGATCTCACCGAGGTGGTTGGGAGCTGCTTTTTCTTTTTTTTCTTTTTTTGAGCCAGATTTAAATTGGCCACCAAAGTGTAGAGAAACATGCTGGCGCAACTCTCAACTCTCGAATGTGTACTTAAGTGGGATAAAAAAAACTCTAAGCTCATTCTTACTATGGAACTAAACGAGGACAGACGGACAGTGGGTAGCATTGTGAGATAAAATAAATAAAATATTATAATAATAATAATTATAAACAGTGTAATTGTAGATCACTCCTTCTTCAGTCAGGAATGGCACAGATCAGTGATGACAACGCCATCTGTGAGTCTGCTCCCGAAACCCCCTCCAAATGGTCAGCGCCATCAAGTGAGGATTCTCCCGAAACCCCCTCCAAATGGACAGCGCCATCAAGTGAGGATTCTCCCCAAACCCCCTCCAAATGGACAGCGCCATCAAGTGAGTCTGCTCCCGAAACCCCCTCCAAATGGACAGCGCCATCAAGTGAGGATTCTCCCCAAACCCCCTCCAAATGGACAGCGCCATCAAGTGAGGATTCTCCCGAAACCCCCTCCAAATGGACAGCGCCATCAAGTGAGGATTCTCCCGAAACCCCCTCCAAATGGACAGCGCCATCAAGTGAGTCGGCTCCCGAAACCCCCTCCAAATGGACAGCGCCATCAAGTGAGGATTCTCCCGAAGCCCCCTCCAAATGGACAGCACCATCAAGTGAGGATTCTCCCGAAACCCCCTCCAAATGGACAGCACCATCAAGTGAGGATTCTCCCGAAACCCCCTCCAAATGGACAGCGCCATCAAGTGAGGATTCTCCCGAAACCCCCTCCAAATGGACAGTACCATCAAGTGAGGATGATCCCGAAACCCCCTTAAAATGGACAGCGCCATCAAGTGAGGATTCTCCCGAAACCCCCTCCAAATGGACAGCGCCATCAAGTGAGGATGATCCCGAAACCCCCTCCAAATGGACAGCGCCATCAAGTGAGGATTCTCCCGAAACCCCCTCCAAATGGACAGCGCCATCAAGTGAGGATGATCCCGAAACCTCCTCCAAATGGACAGCGCCATCAAGTGAGGATGATCCCGAAACCCCCTCCAAATGGACAGCGCCATCAAGTGAGGATGATCCCGAAACCCCCTCCAAATGGACAGCGCCATCAAGTGAGGATGGTGCTGGATGTGAGGATATCAAGTGAGGATATACCGGCCACAGGTGCTGGATGACTCGTTTTATCCAGCCTCTGTTAATGATGTGATTGTGACTATTGCCATTGGACATTGTGTAGTGGATTATGAAGATATCCCCGACTTTATTGCACGCATAAGGAGCTTAGCGGAGATTGAAAAGCAGTATGCGGCTTCAAATCCAAAAACATACTGCAATAATTTTATTAAAAGAGTTATGAAAATACGAGCAGTAGAAATGTTATATGATAACTTCCGTTTGGAGTCACAGATCATAACGCCCGTTCACCTCGGTTTGGGAAGAATAGAAGTATGCTACAGTAAAATTGAAAGTGTTATAGAATGGGTTAAAGCAATGGCAAAGATTGCCAAAAAATATGCAGGAGTGGATTTAAGATTACCTGAACATTTGAGATTACTCAATCAGAAAGTTTATATGCAGAATGAGTTTACAGCTCTCTATAACTCCGATTATAAAGGATGTTGCACTGAGGTAATACAAGATGGAGAAAATGAACATTGGACGATGACTTCTATATGGAAGCTTTGTATTAACTAGCTACAACAGTACAACAAAGCCTTCAGAAGATTGGTCCAAGAAATACATTATTATTATTTTTTTAATGAATTATTCTGTTCTGATTCTTGTTGTAAATAATAAACAATTTTTTTTATTAAAAATTACAATAATGGTCATAACCAGCGAAAATGTTTTCTAATGTGGTAGGGATGACATCTTTTGGAATTAATCATATCATACCACAAAAGTTGATACATAAACAATGTAAATAAACTATTAAAATAACCGACCTTCAGCATAAAATGATAAGGCTTATCTTTTTTTTCCTCTCATTGAAATATGAAATATATATAATCATTAATTTGCACGATATGTCTTTACCTAGGAAGAGTAACGTTTAAACCATCATACAATTGTGATAATTTGATAAAATAAATATGGTCTTAAATTTTTAAAATTATTGTAAACAAATAATAATATGTATCATTATGTAAAAATTTAACCTATCATACATTTGATTTTACAGGTGGGAGATTGGATTGAACATTATGACTGGCACCAACATATGAAGAAAAGTAATTTCTGTTTTTAACAAGTTTATTGAAAATGAAAATCATCAGTTTAGGCCACTAGGCAATGATATTATAACCAAAATAACAGACACCAGCAAAATATGGGAAAGTCCGGTTGCAAAGATTATGTGGCGAAATCTGACTTATAAACAAAAAAAATATATAGTGAGACCAGACACAAAACCAGAATGTGAGATGGGTTCAACCATACAAAAATTTATTATGGATCAAAATGTTCGACTACTCATATCATCACCCTCTAATGGTTGGACTCAACTTGAACAAGAACTACGTCAGTTGGAATGGAGAGGTGAAGCCTTTGTGAATGGTGAAGAGATTACTAGTGGTGGAACTGACTGTTATAATCAAGTGCTGATAATGACATCTCCTAAAAGGTTTTTTAAGAATATTTCAACATACAAGGGTGATAAAGTTATTTTTTTATTTGATCATCAGTCTTACCTGACCCATACAAAATGTGATCGGTGTGAGAGAGAAATCTGCAATGGTAATTATCTGTCCAAAATTTTGACAAGAAAATTTTTTGCCTGTGATATTTGCCAGAAAAAGTTCTTTACAATGTACTACTTAGTAATACATTTCAACACACAACATGCATATGAAATACCGTGCCATGTGTGTGGGACAATTTTATTGAACAGAGGCTGTCGAAAAGTCCTTTTTGACAGTTTTTTTTCAGAATTTGATGAAATTCCCACTTGTGGTGGAAAGTTACTAAAGTTATTTATAAGAAAATTCAAAGATAAAATATCATCTTCGAACGCTGCAGAGTGGTGGAATTTTATCTTGAATGCAGATGAAAAGAAGATATATACAATAATAACACCAGATGAAGAAAAAAGACAGTTAGAGAAACAGATTAATTTCTCACTAGATGTAAAAAGCAATAAAATATCCAAGAAGTTTTCTTCAATTTACCCTTTGGAAGAAGAAATTTTGTATATAATTAACTGTCTTCGTATTTTTCCTGATTTGTGTAGAATGCTACAAGGAGTATTTGGTCATCATTTGCCACTAGAAATAAAAATAGATGCAATTATTAAATTCACAGGTGAAGGTTCTCTTGTAAGTGTTTTTGCTGGCACTGCATTCATTGAAAATCTATTGAGATTAAGAAATGTGGACGTGAAAGCTACTGATAATTACTCAAACATAAATTCTATATCATGGATGGAGGTTGATAATATAAATATCTCTGAGGCAATTAATAATAAATATCATCCAGATGTTCTTTTAATGACATGGCCACTAGAAAAAAAAGAGTTCAATCCCAAGTGCAATGGCTGAGGGTAGTTTTGATATGAGCACTTCAGGATATTGTGAAATTATAGATGAACTCAACTTAAGTGAAAGAGAACCTTTAAAGTATGAATATTATAGTGATGCCTTATATGCTATTAAAGAGTTTAAGGGAAACAAGTTCATTTATGTTGGAGATAAAATGTTTTGTTGTGAGTGTAATGCTCTTTTTTCCCACTATCTAGAGGAAAATTTTGAAAAGGTGAATAGTGGAATTACATTATCAAAAATTCACTTCTATATCAGGAAACCAACAAATTGATCAAACTGTTCTAATAGACTATATTATTAAGGATTAGTTTTTAAAGGTTGAACACTAGAAGTTTAATGCTATTATTATACTTTGGATGTGAAAAAATGTGTAATAAATGCTGTTTTTATATCATAGCCTACCTAAATTTGAGAAGTGTGACACATGTTTTTTTTTTGGATTAGAAAGTGTTTAAAATTATTTTAAATATTAAAATTGAATTCACATCAGGTACTGACTCATTAGTCTCGTATTTGAAATGTATAGGGGGACTATAACGACATGACTTCCCTTAGCAATACACTTCAAAAAAAAAAAAAAAAAAAAACATCTCACTGAAAAGATTTTTTGTCCTAGAGTAGGTGGGCAAAACAGTATTATATTTGTATGTTTTTAATTAGAAATTATCGAATAATTATTCAAATTATTTTGTATATGAGATAACAAATAAGGGGTTATGCATTCATAAATTTTTCTATTTACCATATTGTCTCCAAGAATATATAAAACTGTACCAAAAACAGATGTCATAAGTGTAATTGTAATTAGTTTTAATATAACTTTTGTTTGGCGATTATTTATAATGTTATTTGAATTTTGATTATTAGGTTGGTTAAGGTTGGTGGAGTTGGAGGCAGGACTTGAGATCGGGTTGGTGTTGCTGGGATTAGGGTTGTTGCTGGAATTATTAGGGTTGTCACTTGAATTATTAGGGTTGTTGCTGGAATTAGGGTTATGGTTGTTGTTAGAATTAGGGTTATGGGTGTTGCTGGGGTTAGGGGTGTTGCTGGGGTTAGGGTTAGGGTTGTTGGTGGGATTAGGGTTAGGGTTGTTGCTGAGGTTAGGGTTAGGGTTGTTGCTGGGGTTAGGGTTAGGGGTGTTGCTGGGATTAGGGTTAGGGGTGTTGCTGGGGGTAATAGTTTCTATACTAACTATAGTCATTATATATTTTTATATATGTATAAATAAAAGTAAACAATTAATATTATTATTATGATAAATAACAAAAGTATAATAGTATTATGGTAATTAAATATATTTGTGGGATGTATAACGGTGTTATGTCTAAGAGAATGTTCTTGAAGTTCCAATGATATTAACCTCAAAATCGACCCAGTTTCACAAACATAAATAAAATTTTTATTAAAATTTGGGTCAATGGGATGTATTTTTGAATTAGGATATAAGTAGGTTTTAGCTAAATTATAATTATGTGGATTACATAGAGCTTTACATCCTTTATTAAAAACTGCTTTCTCAAAAGATGAAGTTTCCAATAAACTTTCAATATCCATTGAATTACTACAGTTCCAATATAACTGCTCATCTGAAATGGTAGCTAAAGGATGGGAAGCATCTTCTATAATAGTTTTTTTTTCATTGTCTATTAAACTTTCATTACAAAATCTTCGTTTATATTTGTCTCTTATGAGAAAAATTCGATCTCCCAAATTTACAAGACTATATCGAAAACATCCAGTATTAATTTTATTATGTAAACGCATAAATTCTATAAAACTCTCACTTGTTTCTAATTTGGAAATTTGTTTTAGAATTGAACAGTATGGATAAATTTTAAACCACTCATTAAATCTTGTCCAAATTAGAATTGCCTGGATATTATTATATATATTATCATCGTTAAATATTGTACATATAGATTTTTCATCATATATTTCACAATCATTAAGACACGTAAGCAACATATTTACATCTTGTAAATAATTACAATAAATATAATATGGATATTTAGTCTGAATATGTATCCGGAACATTTCTCGTACTTTTGTTCCATATATAAATGTTAATTTTCTTTAAAAATAAAGGTCACCACAAAGAAGTGCTTCTATATTTGCTTTAAAATTTTGAATATTAGTTTTATTAGAAAATGCTAAGAGATTTGGATCAATTATTTTTTGAATATTTTCATCTCCTTTAATAATAATATCATTAAAATCATCTAAAATCTTCTTTATAATAGCTGTAACATTTATATCTTGAATTTGTCCATATAATTTACCTATAGGAAGCAATAATAATTGATCCAAGGTATTAATAATTTTAGTTTCTTCCTGTTTATTCATTTTTTATTTGAAATTACATTACTTTAAGTTTTACAATATACAATTTTTTCAGTAATATATACCATATCTTTTTCAAGAACTGTTTTTGAATGGTTACGAAGAAATGGAATAAAATCAAAGAACTGAGCAGCATTTTCTTCGTTAACCAATTTTTCAAAATTCGAAGGTGTAGTAACATCACTGAAACCTAGTATTTGATGTTTTCTGTATGGAGACTGACTTATTAGTTGACGCATTTGTGAAACTGTCAGAAATACTTGACCAACAAATATACGATTGAGCTGTAAATCTTCATACCTAATCTACATTGTATAATCCAAATTTGGAGTTAACATATTACCTAGGGCAAAACTTCCCGATATATGGCTAATATCACCTAATTTTTTTTTAAATTCTTGATAATATCTGTTAACACCTGTATCACCCATGAGGTAATGTCCTAATACATACTGAGGCGAGCAAGATAAAAAATGTTTATCAAATTTTTCAATAATAGCAACATTACTTCCTAATTTAGATTTGTATTCTTTTACATATGTGATAAACTTATATAACTTTGAATCATAAACTACCGGAAATTCTTCCAAATCCCTATTTTTTTCATTTCCAATATTTTGGGGATTGTATAAATGTAACAAATGGGTATTGACATTTTGATGTTTCTGTGCCTCGTGTAATTTTAACATATCACACTTTGATAAACTGATCATTGTCTTATTTGATCTTATTATTTTTATATTTGAAATATGAAAGTGTTACCACCTCCTCCAGCCTGTGGGTCATCTAATCTCACCACCTCACAGTCGATATTAGGGAATCCAAAGAAGTTTTTAAAAATTACAAAACATGATGAAAATGTAATTAAAATATTTGAAAAACTTTTCCAAGATAATGAATTGAAAATAAAGGAGGGTATTGAACATTTATCTACAACTATGATTCAAACTTCGTTGGAACACGTCCGTATTATTAGTCCACCTAGTACAGTGCAATGGGATATAGAGAGTGTGAGATGTGCTATGAATAAAAACAATTGTCCTACACATGAGAGAGAGAATGGAGAAAATAAAGAGGGATTACTGTTAACTCCACGAGAAGCTCAAATGGTATTATCAGATATATCATCATGTAATGCTAATGATAATGATAATATATTTTATCAATTATTTTTAAAAAGTCTTACCTCTCCAGATTTACCATCGCGAAGAATAGTCACTAGACTAAATATTTAATTATACAAAAAATGTGTATGTATTATGATATTTTATTTTTCGTTATTTTTACTATTCTTAGTATTATTATTTGGTTTTATTTATTTATATATTTTTCACCAAATCAGATTGAAGTAAGTAAAAATCTGATACTAAACAATAAAAGAAATAGAAAAAGAATCTTTGCCACTCATACCATACTCTATGGCTGTATATAAACATAATAATAAAAATACTAAAAATTAACATGAAAATGTTTTTGTTCATATTATGCCTCAAAATTATCATTTTTTCGTAGAACAAGGCCAACTCATCTACCATCCTACTTCCCCCCCCCCCCCCCAAAGAATAATATATGTTGTACATTATCAGAATTTCCTGAAATAGCATATGTTTTTTCTGTGGAAGAATCAACTACTTCTTTAACTATTCCCCAAAAAACAAAAATGTGTCGCCGACCTCTTGAGTATTTAAAAAGTAACATATATACACTAATGACATATCGTTTACAGACACACCATTTAAAAAATCCACTAAAACTTCTCCATCATCTCGCACTCACAGGACGTATAAAATTAATAAAAAATGATAACTAAAGGAGAAAATATTTATTTACTTTATTTACAAGATCCCAAAAGAAATCGACATTATCTTAAACGAAAACGAAAACGAAAAAGAAAAAACGTAATAAGGATAAAAAAAGATCATCATTACAAATATACAGTAAATTCCGTGAATTATCCAACAACAATAATTGTTATGTTGATAATAAAAACTTGGTAGAAGCTGAAGTATATATTTTATGGAATTATGATCACATCACTATAAAAAATGAAGACCAGGAAGACTGTTATCTCCAACAGCAAAATCTTCCAGAAGCTTTAGCCATATATTCCAAATATGTCCGCTTTACTTGTCCAATTTGTTTAAATGAAAATAGCGATAAAGATCTTATAATGTTACATTGTGGGCATGGTATATGTATTTCTTGTTACCAGATGGATAACTTTGACAAGTTATTTTGTGCCATATGTCGATGTTATAATCCACAAGTTTTAAAGGGTATTGGTTCCTCTCAATAATTGTTTAAATATTTCCAAGTGGCTGTATACTGAAAAGTTGGTATAGATATAGCTTTTACGAAATTGGGAAAGTTGTTGATTAAAAAATTTTCCTCTTTTAATATGATTTTTAAAACACATACTACACTAATACTATTATCTTCGACCGATATAATAACATATGTTTTTCCAATTGATTTAATAAATAGTATAGCTACTAATAAAATTTCTCCAATTTCCTGAGAAACATTTATTTTTAAAATACCGTTACTGGTGATACTCAACATATTTGTATCACTTTTATTTAAATAGATTACAGACATTGTTTGTAATGAGGATAAATTTGGTTGTGTTACCGCATTCTGTTGAAATTTTAATCTACCCTCAGGTGCTACAGGGGGGGATGAGAATAAGAGAAAACATTCTTCTTCCAGATTGGGAACTTTTTTCCATAAATGAGGTATAATCTGAGTGTTTAGTACATTCATGAAGTTTGAATTCTTTATTAGTATTTCCTCGCTCGCAAATTTCATTAGTAATTGACGCATCAAATAAGAACTTGGCATCTTGAATGTAGACATTAATTGTGGCTGTTGACAAACACTTGGGGCATAATTTATACTCGATGGGAATATTAAGAATCCAACAGAAAAATCCTGAACATTGTAAACAATAGTAAATTTTTGTATTAGATATATCCAACAATATATTTTTTAAATAATTCAAAAAATAACTACAATGAATAGTAATAACGTCTTACAACATGAAAATAACATACTTTTAGAATTAGATAATTTAATAATTGAACAATATATTGATGAAATTGATAAAATTTATAAAAATTATGAAAATTTTTGTTCAATATCTCGATTATATTCGTTATGTTCTAAAATTATGAATATATTTAATATAGCCTCTATATTTCTATCAATTTTATTACCATCACAAAATTATAGTCTAATTTTTAGTTTAGTCGGTATATCATTAAATAGCATGTTTAGTATTGATTTGCGTAAAGAAAAACTTCAACAAATTGTATCTGTATATTATCTCTATATTATTCCTGATTTAGAAAAGTTTATTTATGATAATATAAGCAAAGATATACGACAAATTCGGAATTTTCAACGTGAGATAACTGCAGGGAAAATTAATAACAAAATTAGTAATATTAACAATAATAATAATAATAATAATAATCCTAGTCTTTCTTGTTTAGATAAAATTGCTCAAATGAAAGAAATTAAAACAAATAATTATACAAAATATATGGGTGAAATGTTTTCTGTGCCTGTAAGCTTAACTTATGTAAATTATACAAGTATTATATTGTGCTTCAGCACATATATATTCCTATTCATTACTATTCCTCTAATACACATATACTTACCCCCTCTAATGTAAAATTTTTGGTAAATATATAAAAAAATGGATGAACATGTTATTGATCAAATATTTAGTAAATACCTAAACAAAAGTGATTTGGAATGTATAAAACAGGAATTCAATTGTCCTATTTTTAATCCACGTACGCAACAAGAAATTATAACATATGTCGAAAATGAAGATGAAGAAACCAATAAACAACAATCTTCTCCTATATCCACACTACAAAGGCGCAAAAAACGTTTATTACTTAACCCATCTAGTTTGAAGAATTACAAGTGTACGTTTGAAAAATTTGGCCGTTTTAAGCTTCAGCAAGTCGGTCGGGAGGCACCGGTTACACCAGATTTGATAAATATATATAATGTATATTTAAATCAGGATGCCAATTTAAAATATATGACGCGTCTAACCAACGTTCGAACACTAAACAAGTACATCGTAGGTCCCATTCTTGGACAAGAAATGCGTCTTCCTCGTACATCTGTTAATTTATGCCGTAACAATAAGCCTATTTTAGATAGCCGTTTGATCGCTCAGACGGTTGCTAGAATATGGAATTTTTCTCAGTCTGAACATGCTTACAAAATTTTACTTATATACCATACAGGTCTTCGAGCCAAAGAAGCCAACAATGTAACTTATTGTAATGTTGTAGATGCATATTACCCAGCCACTCAGACTGTAGTTTTGCCAGTAGTATACAGTAAACACGGTAAGGATCGCAACATTCCCTTATTAAAAGGAGGGGCTTCCACTTTTTTTATTCAATACCTCATTCCCTATGCAAATAAGATGTTATGATTAACTCTACTGAAATATCCTGGGACAAATATAGCTGATCATTTGGATAAACCTATTTTTGATTCTAGTTACCAGAGTACACATAAAGTTTTTAAAAGTTATCTTTGGAAAGTTGCTAAAGAAAGAAATCAGAAATTATCCCCTAATGAAGAATATAGTGTTCAAGAAGATTTAAAAGGGGCAGGTCTCCATTCACTCAGAGCTGATTTTGCTACACGTACTTTTAACAGTCTTTCAAGACAATTAGGTAAGAATCATATTTTACCTTTTAAAATTATTAGTGAAATTTTAGGACATTCAAACGTTAAGGAATTTTTAAAAACTTATATTAATCAAGGTGAAATAATCATGGAAGGTTGAAATGAAGAAGATGAAGAATTTAGTAGTGAGGGTGGCTTTGGTGAAATTAACCAATTGCTTACAAATGATGAAAGTATTCACTAGGGTAGCAATGCACGAATGGCCCTACGACACCGTTATCGTCATATGAATGTAAATACAATCTCTAATTTGGAAGATCACACTTACCCATTGGCATCTAAAGAAGCTTCACCAACCATAAATAATAATTCTCTATCAATATCTAATAATAATAATAATATACTTACTAATACAATTACAAATAACCCTATTGATAATATTGGTACAACTATTACTATTGATACTGCTATGACTAATGCTGCAGTTAATAATATTAATAATAATATTATTAATAATAATATTATTAATAATAATAATAATAATAATAATCGAATCGTTTATATATAAATAAAAAAAATATGTAAATAAATAATTAAATATATATTATATATATATAACATGCAATCTTCTAACATTTATAATATATATATATATATATATATATATATATATATATATATATATATATATATATATATATATATATATATATATATTTATATATATATATATATATTTCTAATAAAATATCTTTATAAAAATCATATTCTTTATGAAGCTTCTGTTTTAGTAGTAAATATGTCTAATGGCTTTTGTAATGTAGATAAATCAGCTTTTCATTTCCCTCTTAAAAATATTTATACATCTCTACATTTAAAGGCAGATGAAGATGAAATGATAAGTGATGATGACGATGATGATTTGAATAAGTGCCTAGAATTGTTAGTAACCAAGTTTAATTTAAAATATGCTTGGGTTTATGGAATTAATCAAATCCTTTTTAAATTACCGGTATTGCAGTATCTTACTGTCTTTAATATAAGGAGTTCAACTATCTATAAATTTGGAGAAGAAATTAAATTAGATGAATATTCCATACCAAGACCTATACAAGTTTATAATAAACGTAATAATTTTCCACCACCTTCACATAGTATAACTAATCTTTGTCAAATGCTCTCCAAAAATTTAATTAGAGGATATCAAGATTCTTTGAAGACTATTAATTTTTATTCAGATAGTAAAAAGAACCCAGATTGTAGACATTTACATTGTCCTTTACATTTCAAAGCCACCAAGAGTAATTCAACGTGTGCATGTTTATTAAATGAAATAAATCGCCTCATTCTCATGTTTTTATCCGCCAGTCAAGATCTATATTTAACCGAATATAAAGAATATGTTAAATGCAATCCAAATCACAATGATCGCTTCTGTCAATTCATGGCTGGACGTGAAGTTGAATTCAAACTACAAACGCTACTACTCAGTATGATTTATCCCGAAAAATTTCATTGGGACTGTTATAGAAATGAAAATGGGATTTATGTGTCAGTAAAACTAATAGATTATCCAAGGAAAAATATAGATAAATATAAATTAATTAAATGGCAAACTAGTCAATTTTCTAAACTTATTATGACGGAAAAATCAATCAACCATCGAGATTCTAATTTCATTCAAAATATTATGATATTTTTGGGGTTTGATGAAATATATAATGTACATTTATTACCTTAGTAAATAAAAATGGAATCTATTATTAATAGTAATTTATATTTACCTACATCATCTGATGATTACTCAAGAATACTGTCTTCAGATTCAATATCGTCATTACCTTTATTTTCACAAATTTCCTTACAACCCGAACCCGAACCTGAACCTGAACCCGAACCTGAACCCGAACCCATACTTGAACTTGAACCCGAACCCATACTTGAACCAAGACCTAAACCTAAAATGGAACCAGAATCAAAACTAGAACAACAAAAACAACCAGAACTAACAGATTTGCCATCTCCTAGACCTCATTTCCCCAAAAAGGATAGAGGTAGTTTATACAGTCATGTATTTGATTATAAAGTGAAAAAGAATAATAAAGAATTACGACGATATCTATTGAAAATATACATTCAACAAAAATGTTCTCCTAAAAACAATGATGATGAAATGTCTAAATTTATTTATGAATTTGGTAATCAAAATCTAGAGGATATGGACGATGAAGAATTGAGAAATATTATAAATATGATAACTTTGGTACAAAATATATTATCAGATCACTCTTATGTTAAAGACTTCTTTCAATTATTTAAAAATGTTTCTGAACAAATTAAAGACATTGCTCTCCAGAAATATCCACAGTATTTATCGTCAATAAACCTGATTTTTAAGCAGATTATAATTAGTTTACAACGCATTGAAAATAACAAGAATGAACATGTAGACAAATTATTAATGCTTCTTTCATTAGACATGAAAGATATGAAACACTATCAACCAACTTCTTCTAGTACAATAATAATACATGCCTTGGTTCAAACTGGAATAAGTTTAATTATGTGTGGTATAATAGAATTTATTAATAATCGGGGTAAGGTTCAGGCAGAATACGATGCCAATCAATTCTTTAATTTAAAAGAACATGATGAAGAATTAATGGAAAATGTTGAAGACAATGATGATAATTCAATAAGAAAAAGATTCAAACCTTCTTCATAAAAAAATATTTAAACATCATATGTGTTCAAACATCAGGTACCTTAGAAAAATCTTACAATACATTATGCCTACTATACAGTCCATCTTGGATGCATCAGTGACAATGAAACAGAAGTGAAGTGCATGTTGTATGATTATATAAAAGGAGTTGAATATCATCTGGGCCTTCAGTTTATTAGCAGTCAGGATGCCCTCCGCATCCTCTTTTAAGGAGAGGATGCGGAGGGCATCCTGACATAATGGGAAATTACTTGGAGAAAGCTGAAACGAACCCAAAATCTAGAAGTCCAAGACCCTTTTTAGAAGAGGAAACAATGGATGGTAGGTAATAATACGAATATATAGATGTTTATATACATTTTTTACAATATACCTTTTTTTTTTATTTTAATATATGTTTATGTTTTTTTATTTTTATTTTTAGAACAATCTATACAGCAGTTAATGTTGTCCCCCCTCCCGCCTGAAATGGTTATAATAGAGGAAGATGATGAACAAGAGACGAATGATCTTGGGATATTGGAAATGGAACTCTGTATTATTAAAGAGAAGAATGTCGAAGGTGAAGAGAAGACTCACATAGTGTTCCAGATGCCAGCTAAAGTACCAGATTTATTATTAACGGGAGCGGATCCAAAGAATAATGAGTCTCATCAAGCAAGTACCTACAATATTCTCATGGCGGATGTGTCAGGATCCATGTTCATTTACTGGAATGGTATAATGACAGGGTGGAACGAATATGTGGCACCTCATTTGGTAGGGAGAACGAATCTGTTCGCGTTTGGCAGTAAAGTTGAATTAAAACGATCAGAAACAGACCTAATATATAGTGATTTTGCTAATGGTCGTACAGATTTGACTGGTGCCCTACAAACTATTGTCATTAAGTTTACCAATGTAACGAGAGGTATATCAAAGTGTTTCTTATTACTGACGGCCATCATAATACAACATTGATTGAGCCAAGTCATGTTATTGACAAAATGAATGAGGCTGAGAACAAGATTTGTGAGGTTTTTGTGTTAGGTGTGGGATGTGACTTTCCCGTTCAGTATAGTCTGGATATAAGGTCGCGTTTGCACAATGGTAGTACCAATATGCCTTCACCTTTCTGGGCGAAAACGTCAGATGAATTAGAGGAAGAGATGAAGAAAATTGGTGGATACATATCTGATGGAACTTCACCGATCCTGAAGTTGTCAGTGAAAGGTTTCTTACTGCCAGGGGGTATAGCCAAGGACAAATTCTACCTGAATGAGTGGGTATATTTTACCTGTGAACAAGAACAAGTGAAACAACTTAGATTAATATATGGTAATAATGGATGTCACATTTCACCCCAGTTTCGTCGTATATCATTATTTGAGTTGAATGAAGTATTTCGACAATGGAATTCTGTTATTATTCAAATTAATAATAAGAAAGAACCAGTTCCTTCAGATGTATTACCTTTGATGGAAAGAATTTTGAAATCAATTAAAGCTAGTGAGGAACTCAGTAGTAGATCTATTCGAGATCGGTTAGAACAAAAAGAATTTAAAAAATATGAATTAGAGTTAAGATCCTTGCTTAATAAAATAAGAGTAATATTAACCACTGAAAAATTCCAAAATGAAATAGATCTGGCTGAAAATATTCTGAGTACAACAGTAAGAGGTGGAAAATATGAAACTAAATGTCTTCAGATGAAAGGTCATTCAGATGAAGATTATAGAAATGAATGTAAAATGTTCATGGAGATTTATGAAGAACAAAAAAAGTTGATAATGCGCATTAAAAATGATCCAGATGATTATTGTCAAGTAACAATGACCTCCACTATATCTGACTTGCAAGATCGAGATTTCCCCACGATGTTGAATAGTAATAATAAATATGAGTTTTTAAAACTGCTTACGATCTCTGGCATTCCCGTGTATGCTCCACATAGTGACTCTGTAACAATCAATCCATGGTCATATAGTGTTAGAAGTATACTGAAATGGCCATATACTATCATGAGCCAGGTTGCCATAGAAAAGAGCAAAGAAGTGGAGTTGGTATCTGATAATAACTTTAATGCCATAATCCCGATCTTTTCTCAAGATGCTTCAAAAATTATGGCCCCATTAATGGGTACAAGACTATGCGATGTGTGCGACTTATGCAATCACAAAAAATCAGCACATTATTGATTTTGACATTCACATGGCAGCTTTAGGAGTGACCTGGATGAGGATTCTGTTTGAAAACCCAACTCAGCCTAGGCCCGAGTTTGTGCGATTGCGTATTGCACACATAGAAGCAACATCAACATCGGGGTATCTCCACCGAGCAAGTTTTAAGAAATATTGGTAAGTGCTTATCAATGACACGGCCCAAGCACTCATGACAGAGAGTTTTGAAAGAAATTTGGGGGAAAAACCCATAAAATGTGAGTCACTAATTAGACCTATGTTTATACTTTACTTACATCAACGAAGTGATGAGACTCCTCTAGAGGACAAAGTTGTTATCAAAGTTGTGAGGATGATTCTCTTAGAATACATTGGTCGTTGCCTTTCTAAATATAAGAAACAGAAAAAGAATTACACATCCTTCACTGATTTCTTTGCCAAAACACTTGTTGATGAAAAGCTTAAAGAAGAATGGGTGAAGAACTACATTGCGACCTCAGAAAACCTGACCCTTAAGGATTTTTATACCCTAGAAGAGGTTGAGAAGACAGCCAGAAAACATTTTAGAGACGAGGACATGCAAAATATTAAGGAAAAGTTAATTGAACAGATCCCCATAGCTGTGGATATGAAGAAGGTAGAGAAGCTACGGGATGTTTTTCTGGCTGGAGATATATCTTGGTTTTCATTGCGAATTTTTGCTAAAGAAGTTGGTCTAAAGGAAGAGGTTATTGACAATATGTTTAATAAACCCAAAGTGTTTATTTATACTGCACATGCCCTACAGTATAGAGACTCTCGTGAACGGCAAACTTCAAATGTTAGTGATAACGTCCAAGCTTTAGTGACTCAGCGGGTTCACCAGGAGAATTGTCTCAATATTTACAAGGAGTTTGAAAATATAATTGTTCAACATAAAAAGGATTTGTGGTTGCAGGAATATTTATCAACGCACAGAGAAATTGTGCTCCCCATGACAAGGCCACAAATCCTAATAGAGGCTTCTGGACGAGGAGTTCAGGTAACAAATGATACTTTTGAAGAAGTGTATAAGAAATACCGACCAGATGTAGGGCTGTTGAGTAATGCTTCTCAATGTCGAGATTGTCCTTTTTACCTGATACCCAGTAAGAGGTATAATCAACACTTACATGTAGCACGTCATTATTCTTCAAATTATCCTCATTATTTGCACACGGCAGCCTATTTTTGCAGGCATGAAGACATACCAGCTGCTATCTTGTACCAAGAGTCTATTAGTAAGTCTCGATTAGATAATGTTTTCATTGAGGACCTTATATTTTTACAAAATATATATCGAGAAATGGCCCCCCACTGATGATTAATTATTTAATAATTCATCCAGGGCCACCTGATGTGGGTGGGCCAACTCAATTGTTATTATTGCTGTGGCCACCCAAGTGCCACATACCGTGACCACCCCTGTTGATTTTCCCCTACCTAAGCTTTATTAATTAAACTTGGCTCGTGCCATATTTAAGGTTAGTAGTAGTATCTATCATTCATACCCTATTGTACTCACTACACAATTTTATGATATTAAATTGGGTGGTACTGTTTTTTTTATATATAATATAATTATTGTATTTATGTATGTAGTTGGAAAAATATATTTATTGGAATGGTTGATTTCCTTCATTTTCCCAGAGCCTCTTCACACAAACTTTATAGCATATTAACACAAACAAGGTTAAATCTGTCACACACACACACACACTTACACAAACAAACAAACATTAAGGCATTCAAATAAACAATGTTTATTTATTATAAACACTTTAATAATAGTGGAAAAGGCAATCGCACTTCCCTCTCCCCCTTATATATTCTATTTTCTAGGTTGGTTGGTGGAATCTTCTGTGTTAACATCTTACGCTCGTTCTTGAGGTAAAACAACTCTTTCTTTTTCTTCCCCCCTTATATATTCTATTTTCTAGTTCACTCTCTTGTTGGTTGGTGGAAACTTCTGGTAGATAACAACATTCTTCTGTAGGCGATGAGTCACAATAACGTGGCTGAAGTATGTTGACCAGACCACACACTAGAAATTGAAGGGACGACGACGTTTCGGTCCGTCCTGGACCATTCTCAAGTCGATTGTGATGAGGACAGGTAGGGACAGGCATTAAATAGGCAAGAGAGAGCTGAGGAGGAAAGTCAGGTGTAGGGGATAGTAGTAATGAGAACTGCAGCAGGCCTATTGGCCCATACGAGGCAGCTCCTATTATAACCACCGAAGGAGATAGTAATAGGAATAAGAAGAGGATAGCAAGGGAGCGTAGAAGACAATGAACAGAAAAAGGGAGAAGAGAGAAAGAAAGGGAAAGAGAAAGAAAGAAATGGAAGGGGGAAAGCTTATGTTAAGTCACGTTTGTTAGAAAGATTAGAGCATTTGAGTATATACTGTGAAAGGGAAGAGTCCACAGCAACAAAGCCAGGACTCAAGTTCATGTTGGGTACATTGTTAATAAGAGCCGATTCTACAAGACGGCGTCTGTGTAGAGTAGAGGCAGGAAAGATTATTTTGGAGGAAGACCAATCAATGGGATGATTAGAATCCCTCACATGGCAGAAGAGAGCATTGTTAGTGTCTGCAGACATAACACTTCTCTTGTGTTCTTTAAGTCTGTCGTTCAGTGTACGGCCAGTTTCGCCAAAGTATTGGAGAGGACAAGATGAACAGGAAATAGAGTAGACACCAGCAGCATTAGAAGTAGGAGGAGCAGTGTGAACTAGATTGCTACGAAGTGTGTTAGTTTGTCGAAAGGCGAGTTTAATGTCAAGAGGACGAAAGGTATTGGTAAAAGTTTTGAGTTCAGATATGAAGGGAAGTACATTCAGTGTACTGGCCGTACACTGAATGACAGACTTAAAGAACACAAGAGAAGTGTTATGTCTGCAGACACTAACAATGCTCTCTTCTGCCATGTGAGGGATTCTAATCATCCCATTGATTGGTCTTCCACCAAAATAATCTTTCCTGCCTCTACTCTACACAGACGCCGTCTTGTAGAATCGGCTCTTATTAACAATGTACCCAACATGAACTTGAGTCCTGGCTTTGTTGCTGTGGAATCTTCCCTTTCACAGTATATACTCAAATGCTCTAATCTTTCTAACAAACGTGACTTAACATAAGCTTTACCCCTTCCATTTCTTTCTTTCTCTTTCCCTTTCTTTCTCTCTTCTCCCTTTTTCTGTTCATTGTCTTCTACGCTCCCTTGCTATCCTCTTCTTATTCCTATTACTATCTCCTTCGGTGGTTATAATAGGAGCTGCCTCGTATGGGCCAATAGGCCTGCTGCAGTTCTCATTACTACTATCCCCTACACCTGACTTTCCTCCTCAGCTCTCTCTTGCCTATTTAATGCCTGTCCCTACCTGTTCTCATCACAATCGACTTGAGAATGGTCCAGGACGGACCGAAACGTCGTCGTCCCTTCAATTTCTAGTGTGTGGTCTGGTCAACAACATTCTTCTGTGTTAACATCTTACGCTCGTTCTTGAGGTAAAACAACTCTTTCTTTTTCTTCTTCAAGAGTGTTTCCATTCCTTTCAAGGTTTTATTCAACTCAGCTTGTCTCTGCCTAGGGTTAATCTGGGAAAGCATCTTCGTACAACTTTTTCTTGGAAGGGCAGCAAAGCGTGTGTGGTGGGCTGGCTGGATGGCCGTCCGTTAGTGGATGTAGTGAGAGTGGCCACGAATATTTATATATGTGGCTCAGCTAACACAGTGCTTCCGGCAACCAGCTATTAGTCAGAACCGGGACTTTTATGTGGTACTTATTACTATCTAGCTTATCTAGGCAATTCACAAACACAACGAAAACAACATATGTCCCATAAAGTCCTGCCCTTTCGATAACCTACACTGAATACACTGAATAATAATTATCAAGGCAAAATTTAAAAAAATAAAAACATGCACACTTTTATTTAGTGAAAATTACAGTGGAATTAATATGGAATGAAACATGTCAACCCTTTGTGACCATTGAAAAAAAAAATCCTTATTCTTGCATCTTTCGTATTGTTAAGCTAAACAATGTCCCAGGTTCTTTCCTAACTCATGCATTTGAAAATAATTTAGAGTTTTATTGTCTTCTTAGCATGAAATGTTTCAGGATTGTTGTTATGGTAGTTTACGTATATTATGTGTTTCTTCATACCCTAAAAAGATCAGAATATTTGCTATGATATATGAATCTTGATGATTCACCCTTGTTTGCTTCATTATGTGTTTGTTAAAATTCCTAACCTCCCATTGAATACATTTATATTTATTTTTAACAAGAGAGTTTAGAATTGTTACGCCTACATCCATTCCATTTATGTTTCTCCTACATTGCCAATGTATTTTCTCGGGCCAAACCATACTGAGCAATAGTGCTTACAGTTTGTATTCGACTTCACGTTCAGCCATATATTGGCACATTCGTTCCTTATCCCTATGATTACTATTAATGTAGTCTTTATATTCTGTCGTATATAGCTCTTGACTAGCCGATATGAACATAAGAGTAAGGCGGTTTATTTCATTCAACAGACAAGCACAAGTTCAACTACTCTCACCTTCTAAATGAAAATTACACTGTAGATCATTATTGCTGTTTTTGTTTGTGGTATAGAAGGTAATACTCTTTGTGGAATCCTGGTATCCATTAATCAAATTTTGGGAGAGTAAATGACAAAGATTTGTAATACTATGTAAAACTGGTGGAAATGTATAAATATTACCCCGACGGTATAATACATTTCGAGATTCATTAAAAGATTTATTTATTGTTATTTTGTCTCCAAATGTGTGGATGTTCTTATTTCGGATATCGAAGACTGCCAGATTTTGGAAAACAGGTAATTGGAATAAGATTTGATTATTTCCATAGACCCAGACATATTTTATATCATATTCGGACACCAGAGTTTCTAGACATTCGCTTAAGTTATTTAATTCTTCTTGATTTTGGTTTAATTCTTCATCTGTCATTTCATCTTTGTTCGTTTTTGTATTTATATCTAGATACCTATCACTGCATTTGAAGAGGAAAATGAAAGACCGATTTATCTACATAACAATAACCATTAGCCATATTTACTAATGAAGCAGAGGCTTCGCATAGGATATGTCGTTTATGGACATATCCATTCGATTCAGAAAAAGTTTGTTTATAATTAAAAACTAATAAAAAGCAATTTTCCATTATTATTAAACTTCTATTTTTTTAAAGAAACAAATGTATATATAATAATAATAATAATAATAATAATAATAAAGATAGGTATAGTTTAATATTATCAGATGATATAGTTCAGTTTATTGTTCATAGCGTTGTTTATAATAACAATATTTGCTGGTCTAATTGTAAAACTTATTGTTCAAAAATTATAAGTATACCCGTTAATCAATGCTTTTGGGGGTTCAAACCAGCATATATTTGATATTCTGTTAAAATAGTTTTTTTATGAATTTATTATAACTAAAAAACAATAGGAAAAAAAGAAAAAAGTAGCAATGGGGTTAATACGAATATTAGTTGCTATAATCCTAATTGTAGTCGTTATAATAATTATTCATTTACACGGAAAACGTATCAATGTCAGTAAGGCTATCAGACATGATCCAGAAACATACCATTCCATCAACAGTCAAACAACAAAATTCTCTGAACTTACCCATGAAACAACATTACAATCCACCATCAGTCCAACAACAACAAAATTCTCTGAAACATTACAAACCACCATCAGTCCAACAACAACAACAACAACAAAGTCCTCTGAAGTACTTCAAGAAACAACATTACCATCCACCATCAGTTCAACAACAACAACAACAACAGAGTCCTCTGAAGAATCTAATATAATCATCTCAAAGTTGGAATCATTATTCTCCCCGTTTATCAGAGATATAAATACCTATAAAGGTTTCGTAATTATTCCTAAACCACCAATTTCGTATAATCCTAAGAATAGAATAGAAAATGAGAATACAATCATTAAGCCTTTTAATAGCTTCCTTTTAAATTACAATAAAATCCACAGATATTTATATAATAATATTGTCTCATATAACGCAAATTATGTATGGCAAAATTCTAGTTACGACAAGGGATATTATACCAAAAATCCAATTATTTTAATATTTCCTTCGAATATTAATGATTTGAAACCTAATGTTTATACAGATCAAAGTGAATTACAAGGTGTTACATTACAGAACCATATAAATGCAGTACGGGCAAAATCTCATAATAAAAGAAAAAAATTCGACATGGACAAATTGTGGATATCATGTACGCATGCGGCAAGTCACGATATATTTATTCAGGGATTCTCTAAGTATGATTTTCCAATAAAAGAAAATTCATTACCACCATTTGTGGTAATGAAACTTGAACTTCAAGATGGTTATAATGAGGTGGAATGTAAAATGGTGGCTAAGAACATTAATTCCTCAGAAACCTTTGCTAGCATTAAATTTAATATCAATGTGGAAGTCTCGGAAGAAGAACAAGAAACAGGAGGAAGAGCAGGAGGACTCCCTGATACGGTTCCCGATTATGAGTCCAGAAACGTAATATTCGATAGAATGTAAAATTATGGTATCGTGTATTCAATGTTGAAAATCATTGAACAGACTTCGGTGTTGAATATACTATCCAAGAAATAATTATTTTGAATAATGAAAAATCAACATTGAATGTCCTATTCAATATAATGTGCATTGGTTGATGGACTGTTTCATTTAATTTCAATAAGATAAAATTAACATTGGACTTCAAAATAGGTATTTTTTTCTCACCCCATAAAAAATGAGTGAAATTGTTAAAACAATCTTGAGTATGGTACATTTTCCTGAGGATGGGACCTCAGGTTTAAGAGAACATATAAATATAAAAACTTATTTAAACAATGTTTCTGCTAAAGATGATGATGAAACAAGAACAATCATATTACTAAATAAATTGTTTCATTTATTTGATCTGTCTGATCGATACATAAAATTAATAACTAAAACATATCCTCTTATTAAAAGTCAATATCAACAAAAGGAAACCATAGCTTTATTAAAAAAACAATATGATGAGTGTTATATGGAAAAAAAATTCCTAGAGACTGTGATAGCAGAAAAAGAACGCGAAATAATCGACTTAAATAAACAAGTTGACAAGTTTACAACTGAAATAGAAAAACAAAAAATATGATAAACAAAATAGAAATTGAAAACAATAAATATGAAGAAGAATTGAAAACCCAAGTATTGTATTTAGGTCAGTTAAATAAATGTGAAGATAAAATAGAGGAAAAAGACAAACAAATAAAAGAATTAGATAATAGAAATATAGAAAAAGACAAACAACTAACAGAAAAAGACAAACAAATAACAGAATTAGGTAATCAAATTGAACAGTTAAATATTCTAACTAATTCAAATAATTGAAATAAAATCTAAAAATGTTGAACTCAATAAAAAACTACAACTATGCACCACACAATTATCTGATCAAACAAAAAATAAATAGAATAAATGAAGAATTAACTCAAAGTTATAGACATATTGCCGAGTTGAATCTAAAGCGGCAAAATGAAAAACATCAACTAGAAGAAACTTACAAAAATGAACTTGAGAAATGTAACTATGAAAAACATGAACTAGAAAAAAATTATATGAAACAACTTGAGGAACAAAAACAAGCCCATCAACGGCAATATGAGGAGGAGTTATTATCACTCCAAACAAAAGAACTTGAGAAACATCAACAAGAAAAAGAAACTTATAAACAACTTCAGGACCAAATGCTAAATAAATATAATAAATTATTGGATAATATAAACACAACAAATATTTTTAATAATACATTATTTAATAATTTTTTAGAAAAATCTATATTATCAAATGATGATATAACTAAATGTTTTCAAATATATTGTTTATAAATAATAATTATTCAAGTGAAACAAATAAACTAATTGAAGAAATAATAATAAAGATTATTGATCATTTTAATACAGAACACAATTATTATATTCGGCAAGAACACACAAATAGAATTGCTAAGTTAAATGAAATTATTAACAGTAGTAATTATAATGATGATCTACAACCGGAAAATATAGCAAATATATTATTTACTAATGAGGAAGAAAGAAGGTTATTTAATCATATACTAAATAGTTTCAAAACTAATATTACCGATGAAATAGTAAAGAAACACAAAAAAGAATTAATGCCTTATGTTGATTTAAATGGTGTTTTAAACCGTCAGTTACAAGAACCAAATTATTTGGCTAAAATGTTAGTAGATCAACTTGCATCTATGGATTTAGTTAAAGAAAATATAATAAAACAACTTGCGGATTTATACAAATATACAAAAGAAATAAGTTATGAAGTTATAAAGGTATATACTTTTATTACAATTATATATACAATTTATCAGAACGAAATTAAAAAAGATTTTAGCGTACGAAATGTAAAACAATTTTATGTAATTATCTTGCAAGTGATTCGCAAGTCATATGGTGATACTACTGGAATATTAG
The DNA here is from genome assembly GCF_040958095.1 of Procambarus clarkii. Taxonomy (NCBI): domain Eukaryota; kingdom Metazoa; phylum Arthropoda; class Malacostraca; order Decapoda; family Cambaridae; genus Procambarus; species Procambarus clarkii. The sequence continues at coordinate 8,214,052 of NC_091167.1, read as the reverse complement.
CCATTCAACAAATGCAGGAATCAGAAAATTCGATATTAAAACAAAAAAATAAAGAAATTAATTCTAAAATGTTAGTCATTACTTCTGAATTAAAAGAATCGATAATACATTTGTCGATGATTAATACAATTGACGTTTCTTCAGACTATGATGAAACTCTAGTAGAAAAGTTCACCTCTATTATCAGAACTATTATTAATGAACTCGATGCTTACCTAGCAGAGAAGTGCCAAAAAAAGTATTTGTTATTAGCATTCGATCAGATTAAAGTAAAACAAATATTTTGTAGGAATAGTGTTGCCCAAAATGAAATGAAACAATTATTCTATTCTCTTTCGAATTATATTTCTAAATTTATATTCTGCGCCCAGTTCTATAAAAATCTTGTTACTGTAATAAACGATAAAATTCTTATGCCTTCTATTCAATTAAACCTACATTTTTCACAAAACCTATATGACATCAATACTATGAAAACAGCTTTATTAAACTCCCAAAATATAAAGAAAGCTATTAAAACTCCCTCTGTTTTTCCAATTATATATAATATTAAGGGTTTAACACTGATTGGAGAAAAAATTAACATTAACGACGATGAAATTTACAAAAACCAAATAGTGTCTATTGATAACAAAGATAACAATTTAAAATTACTTACATTATTGAACAGTGATGATATTGAACAAGAAAAGAAATGGTTTATTGAAACACAAATAATAAAGAAGTATTTAAATGTAATTGGCGATGAAATCATTTTAAAAACAATTTCCTCTCAGAAAGTTTCATCACAGGAAACAACAAAAACATCAAAAACATATAAAACAACAGATTCGGGGACAAAACAAAAAGATGCCAAACAACGATCAAAATTAAATACCGAAGACACACGAAAAAATGAAATATTGACTCTGAAAAAGAATCAAAGAGGAAAACAGTTCATGAATAGGAGAGGAACAGATGGAAAGCAATTGGAAGAGGAAGTTGATATTAATCCAATAAATGACACCAGTTCATCAGTTGAAGGTAAAGAAGGAGGATATTAAACCAATAAATGACTAGTTCAATAGTGCTAGAAGAAAAGAAGGAGGATGAAAAGGAAATAGAAGAGGATGTAATAATGCTAGACGAAAAGAAGGATGATAAAAAGGATTTTTTTTTGGGGGGGGGTGAATAATAAAAAAAATTAAAAAAGGAGTAGCAGGTCGGGGTGTAGGCAAATTAACTCAACTCCAAAAAAAAAGGGAGAGAGAATAGAAAGATTTTAAGAAAACATTCAGCCTTTGATTATATACTACTTATCCATTAAATTATGTGTTTATGATGTAACAAAATAATCAGAATTAGAATTTAGTAATCGGCCTATATTAGTAAAAATATAGAAAATATTAATTAAAATAACTTGTATTGATTCAGCAACCTATGGTGGAGGGAGGGGGATGGGATAGTGGTATAAAAGGAGAATTTCTGCCTATTTAAGAGTCACAACCCCTTGCTCTCTCTCCAGCTCCAGTGTCAGGTGTCAAGTAAGGTTCAATACAGTCTACTGAAATTAAGCAGTTTATCATTCAGTAGGGTATTGGCGGGCGTCATTCCTGTATAACTGTTGATCCATATGCAGTCATCTAGTCCAGCAAGAATTACATAACAACAAGCTTCAATAATCAATTCCTTACCAGTTCAGTTTATGAATCAAATCATAAAAACCACACACCCTAATTCATATTGTTATAGTACCTACATTAACTACTTATGTACGCAATGATCAGGTACAGCCAGCTATCTCAGCTGAAGGAACAAGTCAGAATATACCACTTCCTAAGCCATTTGGAAGCATATAAAGAGAGCATAGTGAAAAGTACTCTAAAATGATTGACTTGTAATTATTTGTCTCTTTCAGGTAAATTGACATTTAGAGATTGATTTTTTATTCATTATACTACAGTAAAACACAATTATAATAGTAATTTTAATTTATTGTTGTTCGTTCTTTCCTCCCTCAATCCTCCCCCACCCCTTGTTTCCGAACTGATGAAGGGTTTCGAGATAACTACTAACTCTTCTGGGGAAGCAAAAGAACAAGCTGAAAGAGGCCAAGCTGCATCTGTCTTACTTGAGCATATGTCTTGTTTGGTTGAATCAACGGTAAAAGCAAGGTCATCTTCTTCATCTTCTTCCTCATTATCGTCTTTATCGTCGTCCTCATTGTCGTCCTCAGACTCATTCGAAAGTGACCGGCTCTCTCTCCAGCTCCAGTGTCAGGTGTCAAGTAAGGTTCAATACAGTCTACTGAAATTAAGCAGTTTATCATTCAGTAGGGTATTGGCGGGCGTCATTCCTGTATAACTGTTGATCCATATGCAGTCATCTAGTCCAGCAAGAATTACATAACAACAAGCTTCAATAATCAATTCCTTACCAGTTCAGTTTATGAATCAAATCATAAAAACCACACACCCTAATTCATATTGTTATAGTACCTACATTAACTACTTATGTACGCAATGATCAGGTACAGCCAGCTATCTCAGCTGAAGGAACAAGTCAGAATATACCACTTCCTAAGCCATTTGGAAGCATATAAAGAGAGCATAGTGAAAAGTACTCTAAAATGATTGACTTGTAATTATTTGTCTCTTTCAGGTAAATTGACATTTAGAGATTGATTTTTTATTCATTATACTACAGTAAAACACAATTATAATAGTAATTTTAATTTATTGTTGTTCGTTCTTTCCTCCCTCAATCCTCCCCCACCCCTTGTTTCCGAACTGATGAAGGGTTTCGAGATAACTACTAACTCTTCTGGGGAAGCAAAAGAACAAGCTGAAAGAGGCCAAGCTGCATCTGTCTTACTTGAGCATATGTCTTGTTTGGTTGAATCAACGGTAAAAGCAAGGTCATCTTCTTCATCTTCTTCCTCATTATCGTCTTTATCGTCGTCCTCATTGTCGTCCTCAGACTCATTCGAAAGTGACCGGTTCATTGACAAACTGAAGGGCTTGGTACTAAATAAGGCCATAAAGAGAAAGAAGAAGAAGAAAGAAAAGGCACTAAGGAAGCTTGATTCCAGCAAAATCAAATGGCCATGGTCTTCAGATGGAGATGATGACACCAAGTCAGGGGAGGAATGGGAGAAGCAGGAGAATGTGGAGGAACGTGTCTTTGGTCAGGAGACAACAACAGGCACAGGTATGTTTTTGTAATTAACTTTACTAATAAGTGAAAATTATGACGTTTTAGGTCTGACCTAGTTAGTCTAGGATGGACTGAAATTAATCCTTTTAATTTCAGTTGTACGTTATTTATTTTTTCGTGATTAAAAGTTTTTTAAATTTAGTGAATTCCTATGCTCTGTTAAAATTTATTCGGTAGAGAATATAATAATGTCTTTCTTATTTGCTACTACACAGCTCCGCAACTTCCCAAAAAGAGATGTCGAAGTGACAGACACTAAATGGAAGATAGAAGTAGTTCAGACCATTCAGAAGGAGAAAAAAATGAGGAATGCCTGTATAGCAGAACCTTGAAACCGGTTTCTGAATGTTGTTGGACCACAACTGCATTGTGGTGGCTTATTTCCCCCAGAAAATGCTTTTACAAAATAAGCATGAATGGACAGTTCAATCAGAAAATAGTAGTAGTTGTTAGTCACTCTAAATAAATAATTGGGGTAAAAGAATGAGATACTGAATATATTATATTATATTATATTATTTCCACAAATCAATTTATTTTATTATCCTACCCCAACCCAAATTTTACCAAAAGGACAACAGATTATTATTATATTTTTTTTTTTTTTTTACATTCTTTGCTCATTGTTAAAGATTTAAAATAAAACCACCAAAGCTAAATAATATATTATGTCTATGGTCGTATTCGTGAGATGTCTTTGTGGTCAATTTCAATTTGGCACTTTTAATATCATTAATATACACGGAATAATTTCTCCGGCTCCCAGGCCCCCACCTTTTTCTAGTATTTGGGCAATTTTAAATTCAAATTCACTTTTTTACGTAACTTCTTCAACCCAGCAGCCAAAAGCACCCGTGTCGAGCAATAGTGGGATCGCATCCGTGAGTGGGCGTCCCGTAGCAGTCATACTCCCCAATTTCATTAACTTTCTGTCGCCCACAAGTTAAGGTAAAGAAGCTGTGCTGAAAAAAAACTTGAAACAATGCTTATTGATGTCACAGAAAGAACATCAATACACCTCAATCAAAAGAATATTGGTTAGAAAAAACGATGAACACCACCAACCTCAAGCAGAAGAATACTGATTTAATAAAAAATTTTGGACCGTTGAAGGTTGAAGTCAAAATTTTTAAAAGTGATATTTTAGATAAAGTGTTGAAAACCGTGTGATCAAACTCATGGCGGCGAAGTCCACCTAGTAATGTAATAGCTGGTTGCCCGGAGCAGTACTGTGTCAGTTGAGCCATATATAAATATTCGTTGCCGCCGACCACTCTCACTCTTATATTACATCCACTGATGGCCAGCTTCGCTGCTCTTCCAAAGAAAAAGTTGTCCGAGAAGCTCTCTCCTCAGATGAACCCCAGGATGGAGAATAGGACACAAGCTACGCTGAAAAAACCCTTGAAACTATGCTGGGAAGAGGAAGAGGAGACACTAATATTGAAGATAGAGCAAGAGTTGTTACAAATAATCCACGACATCAAGCTGAACAACACCAACCTCAAGCAGAACAACACCGACATCATCAAGCAGAACGAGACAATATTATTGAAGACAGACCAAGAGTTGTTACAATTAATCAGCAAAATAATCACCAACATCAAGCAGAACAACACCGACATCAAGCAGAACAACACACTATTGAAGATGATAGAGCAAGAGTTGTTAAAAATAATCACCTACCTGAAGCAGAACTACACCGACCTCAAGCAGGAGATTGATGATTTAAAAAATTAAATTAAAGAGTTGGAAGGCTGAAACAACCCGCCTTTCTTTTGAGGAATTGATATGTGCAATGACTTGGAAGTCATATTAATTTATAATGGGACCAAAGAGCCAATGTTATTCAAAACTCCCGCACAGTGACTGACATAGTGACTAACGTGGGTACATCACCGACCTGAAGAAGAAGAATACAAACCTCTGGCAGGAGATTGCTGAATTAAAAAAAAAACTTTTGAACAGTTGAAGGCTGCCTCATTTCATTTTTAATTCCACTGTAATTTTCACTAAATAAAAGTGTGTATGAATTATAAAATATATTGCTTTACTTTTTTTTAATTTTGCCTTTATTATTCTAGTGTACATTGGTAGGGGAATGGGGGCACCTTTTAATTTCACTGTACAAGTTGTCATATGTCGGTATTGTGAAGACTGTCTAGATACTTGAAGGTGAGTTTGGAGTGAATGAGGACGATGCCTTGCACCCACCTCCTCCAAATAGAGGGGGGGACAGGAGACATTTATAGCTTTTTGGAGACATGATATTTAAGCTATCTCATTGATATATCAAGTGATTCTTCCATTGAAGTTGGGGAGGAGGAAAACATCTATTTGGAGCAGAGGAAATAATCATTAAATTTTGTGTGTAAAGTTACTTCACCCGATTATCCCACGCTGGGCTGGACGGGCATCATTCATCTTTAAAAATTCGCATGTACAAAGTAGTGGGTAATTTTTCTTCATATTTAAAAAAACTATGGATAGTTATGAGGAGGGTATACTCACACACAACATATTTGTGTTTTTTCAGGTGGTAACTTAAGTTGTCATCACACCCATTAAACAAAACCAATTCATCATCTTGAAATCTACTTTAATATGGTCTATTTCAATTTTTTCCTGTGATGAGGCCTTCGACATCAAAATCACTTGATAGGTATTTTCAAGCTTGACTCCATTATTTTGTCTCATAAATAATTCATATTTTATTCCCCACTTTAGTAGTATTTCTTCAAGTTTTATTAACATAATCTTTACAGATTCAATTTCCCATATTTCATTGGGGTTAGTAGGGTTGGGTTCAGTCTTTACAGATTCAGCTTCCCATATTTCATTGGGGTTCATTGCTTTGCCTGTAGGGTTGGGTTCACTCAGAGTCTTATCATTTTCAAAATTTGCTGTTGTCTCGTTAATATCAGTCATAATGGTGATCTATTTCAAATCTGTGAATGTAAAAAAAATATGTTAAGGTATATGTAACTTAACTGATCAATCAACATTTTTATCTAAGATAGTATAAGGTGATGCAGGACTAATAATTAGAGATTTAAGTAGCCAGAACGTCGTATTGGGCCTGCTATATAAATAAGATCAAACAAGACCCTACCCTACCCAAACTAAGTCAATATAATTATATTATCTTATTATATTATAATATTATCAAAGTGGACTCACTAGATACAGCACAGGACAAGGGTTGTAACTGACAGTTGAATTCTTTTATATCTATCTTTTCAATTCTGACTTGAGGAGTAGGAGGAGGGGGGGAGGGGTGAGGTGTGGTATGATGCAGGGATGTGCAGGCCCGAATGCGTCTTCCCATAAAGCATAGTTAAATCACCTTCAAGTATATAAAAGCGTTATGCCCAGTATTATTACCTCAGTGTTAAGTGGTCTGATGCTGCATGCATATGTCCATAGTGATAACTATTTAATATTATTTAATTGTTGACATATACAACAACTATGGATTCACAACTTTCTATAAATATGTTAATGATGACCCTTGATAACATATACCAAAAAAAGATGAAAGAAAAACTTCCAGATACATTTGGAGCATCATTTCAGAAGATGATTTGTTATGCTGAAAACAGTTTTAAGTCTTCGGAATTGTAAGTATCATTATTATAATATGTTAATAATATATATCATGTATATATTTAAAAAAAAACAATACCCCAACAAATTATTACTTTTTATTTACTCATTTTTTGTTTGTTTGTAGGTATGAAAATCTTTTAAAAACATTGAAAGAAAAAAAGAAGATAAAAAGAATAAGTGCAAATGTCCCACATGGAATCCTATCCCCTGAAGACGACCCTGCTATTCTTCATGACATAAAGGTCAACTGCTATGGCCCTGATAACACAATCTACAACAATGATCCGGAAGTTCGAAAAAATGTTCCTCGTGGTGTAACACTCTTGGAGTTTAAGGGACAGTTTGATTTAGTGATCTTTGCCAATAAAAAATTTACTGGTGGTATTGGTGATGAGGATGATAAACAACCGGAAACAAATGATCTATGGAAACAATATTGCTTAGAAGATCCCAGTACTACTACTTCTAAAGTAGTTTGTATGACTAAAGTGAATGGTGAATCAGCTCATTTCAGTGGCAGATACATTAATAGTAATTTTTTTTTAATTACTGGGAGTAAAAGTGTTCATATGTTAATTGGAGAAAGGGAAGACATTGAGCGGTATGATGGAGAACGTTATGTTGTTGCTAAGGTTGTGGCCAGATCACTGTGGGGTACATTGAATAATATGGATATTATGAATCGACATTTGGTATATAGTATCTTACACTATACTAAATGTACAGCTGTGTGTGAGCTTCTTCAACCTGACAACCAACATATTGTTAACCTCAGTCACTTGGATAAGCATCAACTCAACGTTATCTGTTTTACTCCATTGTACAACGAATATGAAGAGACTAGCCTTCTTGCATTACCTCCACACTACACACTCAACCTGTTTACGGCATTAGGCTTTACATCTCCTGCCTATTCAATTATTGAAGCTAAAGATGTAGTGAAACACCAGAATAAGGTAGGCAAACAAAGAGTCTATTGTACAAGGAAGTGTCAATTTATATTGTCACATTTTTCAATACAATTTCTTTTATGAAACTATATTATTAAATTATTTTTACAGGAGCGAAGTGATCTTTATAAAGAAGGTGAAGTTTTTTATTTTCTAAATGAGAATGAAGAAACAATTGGAATGATAAAAGTAAAAACAAGATGGTATGTAATACTTAAAGCCTTGAGGGAAAAAGCAGTTTATTGTTTTTTATCCAAGAAAAAAAACAAGCAAAATTGAAGTTTAGAGAATAATATTCACTTAACTCAATTACGACTAAATGAAATTCAGAAATGGCTCAAGTTCTCGATTTATATTTTACAAAGATGTAAGGTGAGTATGATGGGTAAAGCACCTACCTACTTTGTTTTCATAAAAAGACCCTCTTAAGAAATTAATTATTTGAAAAATTAGGTTGAAAAATAAGGGATTTATAACACTAATAAATAATTATCATTACTTTCAGGAAATGGGGACAAGTTTTCTACAGTGGCTAAATGAAAAAGTAGAAAAAAAACACATTGCCGTGGAAGATATTAGGCCCCAATTTCCAACAATATGGAGCAAGTTTCTTTTTGAAAAAAATTTGACCGACAATTTTGAAGATGATGAAGAAGAATTAGGTGGTTAGTTACCATTAACTTTATTATACAGTGGAAGGCATTGGGAAAACAACCAACTCAGTTACACATTTTCGTCTTGATCATCTTTAGAAGTCTATAGAGACAAATTACCGTCTTCATTACTGTCGAGAAGTGGACTAGGGACAATTAATTAAAATATGTTTTCTAGTAACACCTGTGGTAGGGATGACATCTTTTAGACTGGAGTTTGTACTGGGACGTGAATTATTATTTTTTTTTATTTTTATTTTTTGGGGCGCCCAGGTTGAAAAAAAAATCTGTGTAAAAAATGTAGTAAAATTTCCACAATTAAAATTTCTATTTTTATCACAGAATTTTCACTTGGTTCCCTATATTTTTCTTACCATTATTTCAGCTTTTTACCAATTAATATGCTCAAATTCAATTATTATACAATCATATTGTTTTATTTTATTTAAAGAATATTGGTCGAAGGATTTGATTGGTTTATATTATTTGAATGTTAATTGATAGCAAGGGCCGTGGTCAACATTCATACCTACCTTTGTGTCCGAGCTGGCTAGTAAGTAGTGTGTGGATGGGCATTATGTTGTAATAGAAGGTACAAAAGATATAAAGAACAAAAAACTAAAAAGGGATTTGGTAAAGGATTTCAGCTGATAAACTCTATAGTCCCAATTTTAAGTCTATGAGTCAACAGGAAGAGGAGGAGGAGAAGGAGGAGGAGGAGGAGGAGGAGGGGGAGGGAGGGAGGGAGATTGTGTATTATATAAAGAGAGAGAGAGAGATGCCACTCTCAGTCACTAACTAGTCAGTCTAATACAACACTTACATTTTGTTTTCATAGCAATGAGAGAAGAAAAAAATCGTTTGGAGACTTTTAAGGACTGTAACTTCAGTGTAAACAGTCATGTACTTGTAAAGGCGGGTTTCTATTATACTCATAAAGCAAATCTTTTAGAATGTTCAATGTGCCATTTTCAAATTGATGCCATGAACGTAAACCAAGATGAAAATAGAATCATTGCTTTACATAAGAAAGAGAAACCAGAATGCACATTTAATCAGAACGTGAAAAGATCTATTTCTAAGAAGTTTGATTCATATGACAGTTTACGGTTTGAAAAGGAACGTTTGGATACCTACATAGATTGGCCACTTGAATGGTTAGAACCATCTGATTTGGCTCGTGATGGCTTTTACTACCTGCGAACAAATGACCACGTTGCTTGTGTCTTTTGTCGAGGCATTCTTGGTGCCTGGGAAAGAGGAGACACTCCCAGAGGCGAACATCAGTGGCACTTTCCCCATTGTCCATTCATTCGAAACCAACCAGTGGGAAATTTTCCACTGCTATTTAATGAAAAATTCAAGGGTTATTCCGTTCCACTGAGAAATAATAAAAATTCGTCCTATACACAAGGAATAGATGTCTGTGGTCTAAGTCCTATGACAAACAATGGAGTTCACCAACATACCATCGACAAGCGAAAAGACTACTTAACACTTGAAAGTCGCCTAGCAAGCTTTAACAAATGGCCTGAACGTGTAACACAGAAACCAACTGAATTGTCAGAAGCTGGATTCTTCTATTGTGGTTTAAGTGATCATGTGCGCTGTTATCATTGTGGGAATGGACTTCGAAACTGGGAATCTGATGATATACCTTGGGATGAACATGCTCGCTGGTACCCAGAGTGTACCTTCCTCTTCTTGACGAAAGGAAAAGAATTCATTGATCAGGTATGTCAGCTAGATGAGTTACAGTAACTTGAAATGAAGGTTGACTATTATTATAATCTTTATAAAAGCCATTTGTAACATTAACTTTATTTTTTTTCAGGTTCAAGGGGAATGGCCACCTTATGAGACAAACCCTTCAATAACCCATATCAATGAAGATCAACACAAACTTATTAAGGAACTAGACATAACTAAGCACCTTATTTCAATGGGTTTCCAGGAAGATCATGTGATGACAACGTATCATAATCAACTCAAAGAGAAGGGGTTACCTTTCTTTGACATTGAGTCATTTATTGAAGCAGTCTTACAGTACATGGAAGACGAAGTCAGAAAACGTCTAGAGTTGGATTCTGACCCAAACCAACAAGTAGAATCATCTACAACTTCAATACAGCCTATTGTAGATGAATTGGCATTAGCCGAAGTTGATATTGTCCCAAGTCCACCAATGTCTGATGGAAATGAGTTGGTTTCTGACCAAAACCAACAAGTAGAATCATCTACAACTTTAATACAGCCTATTGTAGATGAATTGGCATTAGCCGAAGTTGATATTGTCCCAAGCCCACCAATGTCTGATGGAAATGAGTTGGTTTCTGACCAAAACCAACAAGTAGAATCATCTACAACTTTAATACAGCCTATAGTAGATGAATTATCCTTGGCTGAAGTTGATATTGTCCCAAGCCAACCAATGTCTGATGGAAATGAGTTTGCTTCTGACCAAAACCAATAAGTAGAATCATCTACAACTTTAATACAGCCTATAGTAGATGAATTGGTATCAGCTGAAGTTGATGTTGTCCCAAGCCAACCAATGTCTGATGGAACTGAGTTTGCTTCTTACCCCAATCAGCAGGTAGAATCTACAATAGTTGATGAATTGACATTGACTGAAGTTGATGTTGTCCCAAGACCACCAATGTCTGGTGATTCTAACCCACAACCATTATTTGGTAGAATAACTGATCAAGTTGCCGCTCTTCCAAAGTCAGAAGGTAAAATTAGACACAGAGTGATTGAGTGTAAGATTTGTATGGAGAATGAGAGTGAGTTAATGTTTTTACCTTGTAAGCACATATGCACTTGTTCAAAATGTGCATCAAACATATCCACATGTCCAATTTGCAGAGCTGAGATAAAATATACTATTAAAGTAATTATATCATAGTAAAGAATGTTTTAGATGTGTGATAATGATATGATATGTATGATTCGAGAGCAATACTGCAAAGCCTAACATGTTGGAATTTATGGAAATGAACGTGCAGATGTGCTGGCGGCTGAAGGTGCTGAGGGAGACCATATTGAAAATACTTCATACCCAAGACTCTTCTAAGAAATTAGAAAACATCATCGTCAAGAAAGTTGTGTTGGGTACAAAAATATGTCCACACCTACAGTAATAAGGATGATTTTAGACCAATTGCATAACATAATGTATCCTATCTATCAACCCGGCTGGAAATATATGAATTTCAAATCTTATTATTCCTATAATAAATACCTCATTATTATTGACGAAATATTATTCCTTTCCCCAGATATAATCTCAGATGAGGAAAAGTTGTAGTTTAGTTATGCCAATGTGTGTGTGTGTGTGTGTGTGTGTGTGTGTGTGTGTGTGTGTATCCTTTCAAAATAGATATTTTTTTTTTGTCTTTAAGGTAGTATAAAAGTGTCACTAAGGTAGCCTGCAGCAGAACACAGTTTATGGATTAATTAGTGGTAGAGTCGCAATCCAAGCACACTACACTACATACTACCTCTTGATATAACTTTCTAGACAGTGAAAGTGAACAAACAAGCAGTGGTAGTTGCAGTACTACTCAATCTCTGGCGGAACTGAAGAAGCAAACAACCATCCCACAAACTGGTCAAGCCAATCAACCAACTTGTCTGTCAACTGGTCTACAACCACCCAACCAACCTGTCCATCAACTGGTCTACAACCACCCTTTTCCTGTTGGAAGTTTCTTTCTAGGGAAGTGGATAACAATTGATCATATAAAGTAAGAGAGCACATACTGTTTTTCATAATGGTTGCACCATATGAATTTGATGACATGCAATTGTCAAGGTCTTTAGTACGTGTCTCAGGCAGTGCCTATAACAGAGGAGTCATTTTAGACTTAAGCAGAACATCCACTTTCGCTGCTACAGTTCCAGTGGACCCATTGCCTCCGAAATTAGCAGGACCCAGAACACAACAGCAACTATTGCTGAATATTAATAAGCTGAATCATGAAAAACATATTATTCAACAAAATTTGTCAGTTTTGTATAAAATGTTTAAAGAACAGGAGAGACAGATTTCTATGTTGAGAAGGGGTATAAGGGAATGGAGCATCCAAAGTTCCTTTTCCGAAACCACTATCTCCTCCTACTTACTCAACACACCCACCATCTCCTCCTCCTCCAATTAATTCTCTCAATCAATCGTCCCCTACAATTTCTATGAGAATCAGGTAAATAAATAAATAATTTCTTTTACCTGTTTGAAAATGCAGACCACTCATCCTTCTTTTTCTTACTTAATTTTTGTCACCTGATCGTAGAATTATATTAAATCAATAATTAAAAAAAAATGAGTGAAATTGTTAAAACAATCTTGAATACTATAACATTCCCAGACAATGGTTCCTCGGGTTTGAGAGAACGTATATTCATAAAAACTCTTATTAACAATTTTGTTGTTGTGAATGATGATGATAAAAGAATAATTCTATTATTGAATAAAATGCTTCATTTGTTTACTATCTCTGATCGATATATTAAATTAATAACCGAAACATATCCTCTTAAGAGTCAGAATCAACAAAAACAAACAATAGCTCATTTGAATAAAAAATGTAATGAATGCGAGAATGAAAAAAGTGAATTAGAAATTAAATGTGGAAATCAAGATGCCACAATAACAGATTTAAATACAAATGTGAGAGATTTAGAACTTACTATTGTGCAGCTTACAGAGAAATTAGGAGACCAAGAAAATGAAATAGAGAAGTTAAAGAAGGAAAATTCAACTCTTCAAGATAATCAAATGAAGCTTAGAATCCAATACGATGATGAAAAGAAACAGTATGAAACAGAATATGCATTTATGTTAGATGAGAAAGACAGACAATTTCAACATATCTTCGAAGATAAAGACAAACAAATAAAAGACTTAGCTGATGAAAAAGAAAAACTAACCGATTTAATAAATTCAAATAATACTAGTATAAGTCGTCAACAACAAGAAGAATTAAATAGGAAAATAAATACAAATTTAATGTCTCTTAAGGAATACCAACTAAAATTAGCCGCATGTGAAAACGATATAAGGATCCAGAATATGCAATTTCTGGAATGCCAACAAGCCCTACAAAAATGCAACTATGATAAACAATCAGACCAAGAAGAATATAATAAGCTATTAGTATCCCAAAAACATTATCTTGAGGAATGCCAACAAAAACTACTAGCTTGTGAAAATTCTAAACAAATTAAGTATGATGAATATAATACATTAGTAAAGAATATAAATGAAGCAAATAAATATAATATTGAAACATTAGAGCGACTTTATAGAAAACCTACATTATCGAATAGCGATATAATTCATTGTTTTTCAAGCATATTTCCTTTAGATGATGATAATGAATCAAAGGAAACAAGAAAATCACAAATTGAAGCAATAATAACTCGGTTCATTAGTCAGTTGAATACCGAACGCGAAAACTACATTTACCAAGAACGTGAAAAGGACATTAAAGACAGGATTTCCCGTTTAAATTATTATATTAATAATATTGAATCACTCCAAAATAATGATTTACTTAATATTTTTACTAACGAGGAAGAAAGAAATTTATTTAATCAAATATTAGAAAAATTTAAAACTAATATTATCGATGAAACAGTACATAAACACAAATATCAAATAATGCCTTATGTAAATCAATATGATAATTTAAAACGTCAATTAGATGAACCTAATTATGTTGCTAAATTGTTAATAGATGCGGTGGCATCAATAGTTTTAGTTCAAGAAATTATAACCAAACGAATTGTTGAACTGGAAAGAAATTATTAAGGGACGAACGTGGAAGTTATAAAAGTTTATACATTCGTTACTATTATATATACATTATTCCAGAAGGAAATAAGGCAAGATTTGAATGCAAATAATGTAAAACGTTTTTATTACATTATCTTGAACGTGATTCGCAAGTTTCCTTCTGATAATATTCATGAAATACTGGCTTTACAACAACAAAATGATTTACATGTTAAGACCTTACAAGAAGAAAATGAAACAATAACTTCTAACCTGTTGACCATTCAACAGACAAATGCTAGTCTCCAGGATTCCAACAAACAATTGCTTTCAGAATTAAGTGAGACAAGAATGCATTTGTCGATGTTTAACTATGATGAGACTTCGGTGGACCCAATAGAATATGAAGAAACTCAAATGAATAAATTCACATCAATCATCCAAGCCGTCACTACTCAGCTCGATGCTTACTTGGCCGGGACATGCAACAATAAGTATTTGAGATCAGCATTCGACAAACTCTCAATAAGAAAAATGTTTTGCAAGAATGAAATGGCCAAATCTGAAATGATGCAATTATTTATTTCACTTTCAAATCATATCTTCAAATTTATATTCTGCGCCCAGTTCTATAAGAATCTTGTCACGGTAATAAACGATAATATTCTTCGGCGTTCCATTCAATTAAACCTTTATTTTTCAAGAGAAATGTATAACCACCAAGATATGCTATCTGAAATATTGAACATACCGATGATAAATGAAGCTATAGAAATAGCACCCGTTTTCCCAATTCTATACAATATTAGTAAATTAACCCTGATAAATGGTACGTAATCTATAAGCAACAATGAGGATAATAATCAAATAGTATCTATCGATAACGAAAAGAAGAATTTAAAATCGATTGCGTTATTACACGAGGCTAATATGGAAGCAGAAAAATCGTGGTTCCTTAAAAACCTAAAAGTTAAGTACGAAAGTGTATTGGGTGATGACAGCATTTTAAAAGCAATCGCCTCTCAGAAAGTTTCTTCGCCTGAAACTGTTGAGAAAACAACAAAGTCAAAAAGAGATAAAACGAACTTAAAAGACGCAAGACAAAGGACAAAAGATAAGACTCAAGGCAGGCGACAAGTCGAGGCATTAACAGAGAAAAAGAATCTAAGGGATAGACATATAAACATTATAAGGGGAGGAATAGTTGAAAATAAATAAGAGGATGTTGATGGTAAGCAATTAACTCATTAGAGAAAGGAATTTTGTAAATATCCCCCCCCCCCCTCAAAAAAAAATAAAAAATAAGAGACATCAGAGATTGGAAAAGGGGTTCAAGTTCATAGTAAGTGTGAGTTTGTAAAGATTTGCCACCATTCTCCAGCGTGTAATAAGCCAAATCAACTCGATGAGGATCTTTGGTGTTATGGCCAATTTTCACACAGGCATTACTAACCTTGTAATTTACAGAGCTTTCAAATGACAAGGTATATTTTAATTGTTTTGGATTTCATCTTGAGATATTATTTTTTCTCAAAAGTATCAGACACCTGATCTTATTATATTTGTATGAGGAATAAGCTTACATTCTAATTCCATCTGAGGAAACAGCGTGAGTTCTTTCTGAAGAGAGCTTTTCATACCACTTTTTCTTTGGAAGAGCAGCGAAGAGTGTGTGGCTGGCCATCAGTGGATGGCCGGCGGCCACGAATACTTATATATGGCTCAGTTGACACAGTGCTTAGTCAGAACTGGGACTTTACGTGGTACTAGTCTAAGGAAGATCAGCAGGTAATTCCCAAAAAACAACGAAAACATTGTTGATCTTTTCACGCTTTATTTTATGTCACATCCTTATCATACCACCGATTCTGGAAGAGAGTTGTGGAAGATTTCAAGTATTTGACTAATGTATGTCGGACAATATGGTTTTCAAATCTTTTGTACCATATATTATATCAAAATGGCAATTGTATAAAATTATGATTCTTCAGTTATCACAAAAATATATTTATTATGAAAATGAACATGAGCTTCTGATCAATCACATCCATCGTAAAGGTGAGCTTATATATGTCGATTACTTTAATGAAGTTATAGCCAGTGTAGTTTTGAAGATGGTATGGCGGCATTCAACTAAGCGACTCTCTAATTATTGAGTCACAACTGCAATATACAACAATGCTGAGTTGGGGGATGAGGGGGGGGGGGGAGCTAGAAGGGCAAAAGATAAGCGAGTGATGGTAGGTGGCGACGGAAACACTGCAGTTAGTCTTACTCAACTCCTGCTAAGAGGTCCACACCTTCGGGCCAGGCTCCGCATCATATCGAAAGGTTATTATAGATGGCTCTCTCAGCTACAGAGATATTTATTTATACCAATGTATGTGTCTTATCCTTTTCAAATAAACTTTTTTTTTCTTTCACGGTAGTAACCTGTCCATCAATTGGTCAACAACCACCCAACCAACCTGTCCATCAACTGGTCTACAACCACCCAACCAACCTGTCCATCAACTGGTCTACAACCACCCTTTTCTGTTGGAAGTTTCTTTCTAGGGAAGTGGATAACAATTGATCATATAAAATAAGAGAGCGCACAGTGTTTTTCATAATGGTTGCACCATATGAATTTGACATGCAATTGCTAATAAGGTCTTTAGTACGTGTCGGAGGCAGTGGCTATAACAGAACAACTGATGGTTCGGTTTGTTTAGACTTAGGCAGAACATCCACTTTCGCTGCTAGAGTTACAGTGGACCCATTGCCTCCGGAATAATTAATGGGCTGTATAATTAAATGAATCAAACCCTCAAGCACCTACATTGGGGGGTTATTACTGGAGGTAAGTACGTCCAGGAATTAGTGTGGTTCGTTCACTAATTCAATTAATAATAATCTAATCCTATAAAATTATATTGAAACTGATATCATTACCATAAATGGGAACATAGATTATGAGCATAGTAATGAGAGTTACAATAAACCACATATTAATCCTGAGGAATTCTGCACATAAGAAATTGCAATAGAATCACGAAAGAAAATAAATCTTAGCTTAATGACGATTCCTTTAGACAAGCCATGGAAGTTCCTCTTATTCTCTGGACTCGGTCGGCTGACGAATGAGACGGATTAACATGGGAGAAGGCAGCATGGAGAAGTCTTCTCTCGTGCTGCAAGACAAATATTTACTGTAGCAACTAATTTAACTACTGAATCTATATATTCAAGAAATTGAGAGTTATAGGTGACAAAATTTAATCACCTGTTATTAGATGTTATCGTGCGTCATAACGGTCAATCACCCAGCTACTACTAAACTCTTTACCCGATGCATCACATAAAGGAATATACTTAGCTGTGGGGCACTGTATAAGTTTTAAGATTGCCGTGCTTCGCGTCCCCAGGCTCCAGCTAGGCCTATCCTGGATAGTGACGCGCTTCGGTGGCTGGTCACGTGTCGTCAAGAACCAGGTTAAAAAGTTCCTTATCTAACACCAGCACCAGCTGAAGATATTATCTGCAAGGTTATTCACGCCTCACAGTGGCGACGTTCATCTGAGGATGGATAACGTCTGCCCTAGTGGCTGGGCAATGGCGTCTCCTTGTGAGTACGGTATGCGCAGGTCTGCCTCAGAGGGGCTCTCCACATGTACTGAGGTGGTCCTCCTCAACCCACGCCGCGTCGCGCGTTCATAAAACAAATTATGTCACGAACATTAATATTTCTCACATTTACGCTTGAAACGTTGAAGACTGGACGGGTTTATTATTTAGAGGAGGAAATTATTATTATTTACCAATTTAAGAATAGTAAATATATAAGGGAGAGGAATTAATGTCTCCCCATGGCATTCACTGGTGACGTTAACTCTTATTACGAGATAATCGCTATGACTCCAACGCTCTATTCGGCTTTTAGTTGGAGGTCAATTCATCTGCAATTAGTTATCATACAGAATGCCTTAGTTATAGAGAATCGAATTTAATTCTCACATACATTGGATATAATGTTTTTATTGTAAGGAAATCTGACACAATACTGGCATCAGGAAACGTGAGAATTCTAGCCTACTGCACAGACGAAATTATTAGTACATGAGAATTCTACGTGTTGTTAATTTTACTTACTACAATAATTAATAAAGTTAGTAATTAGTAATGAGAATACAACAGAGCTGTATTCGGTGTTGAAAATATCCAACAACCTTCACCCACACAACAACCTTCACCCACACACCAACCTTCACCCACACACCAACCTTCACCCACACACCAACCTTCACCCACACACCAACATTCACCCTCACACCAACCTTCACCCACACACCAACCTTCTCCCTCACACCAACCTGCGCCATCACACCAACCTTCTCCCTCACACCAACCTTCTCCCACACACCAACCTTCTCCCACACACCAACCTTCACCCTCACACCAACCTTCACCCTCACACCAACCTTTACCCTCACACCAACCTTCTCCCTCACACCAACCTTCTCCCTCACACCAACATTCACCCTCACACAAACCTTCGCCCTCACACCAACCTTCTCCCTCAAACCAACCTTCTCCCTCACTCCAACCTTCGCGCTCACACCAACCTTCTCCCTCACACAAACCTTCGCCCTCACACCAACCTTCTCCCTCACACCAACCTTCGCCGTCACTCCAACCTTCGCCCTCACACCAACCTTCTCCCTCACACCAACCTTCACCCACACACCAACCTTCACCCACACACCAACCTTCGCGCTCACACCAACCTTCTCCCTCACACCAACCTTCGCCCTCACACCAACCTTCTCCCTCACACCAACCTTCGCCCACACACCAACCTTCGCCCTAACACCAACCTTCACCCACACACCAACCTTCACCCACACACCAACCTTCACCCACACACCAACCTTCGCCCACACACCAACCTTCGCCCTCACACCAACCTTCTCCCTCACACCAACCTTCGCCCACACACCAACCTTCTCCCTCACACCAACCTTCAACCTCACACCAACCTTCACCCACACACCAACCATCGCCCTCACACCAACCTTCAACCTCACACCAACCTTCACCCACACACCAACCTTCACCCACACACCAACCTTCACCCACACACCAACCTTCACCCTCACACCAACCTTCACCCACACACCAACCTTCGCCCACACACCAACCTTCGCCCTCACACCAACCTTCAACCTCACACCAACCTTCGCCCACACACCAACCTTCTCCCTCACACCAACCTTCAACCTCACACCAACCTTCACCCACACACCAACCTTCTCCCTCACATCAACCTTCGCCCACACACCAACCTTTGCGCATACACCAACCTTCACCCACACACCAACCTTCACCCACACACCAACCTTCACCTTAACACCAACCTTCACCCACACACCAACCTTCACCCACACACCAACCTTCACCCACACACCAACCTTCACCCTCACACCAACTTTCACCCTCACACCAACCTGCGCCCACACACCAACCTTCACCCTCACACCAACCTTCTCCTTCACACCAACCTGCGCTCACACACCAACCTGCGCCCTCACACCATCCTACGCCCACACTCCAACCTTCACCCACACACCAACCTGCGCCCACAAACCAACCTTCACCCACACACCAACCTTCACCCACACTCCAACCTTCACCCTCACACCAACCTTCACCCTCACACCAACCTTCTCCCTCACACCAACCTTCTCCCACACACCAACCTTCAGCCACACACCAACCTTCACCCACACACCAACCTTCTCCCACACACCAACCTTCACCCTCACACCAACCTTCACCCTCACACCAACCTTCTCCCACACACCAACCTTCTCCCACACACCAACCTTCACCCACAAACCAACCTTCACCCACACACCAACCTTCACCCACACACCAACCTTCACCCACACACCAACCTTCACCCTCACACCAACCTTCACCCTCACACCAACCTTCTCCCTCACACCAACCTTCTCCCACACACCAACCTTCACCCATAAACCAACCTTCACCCACACACCAACCTTCACCCACACACCAACCTTCACCCACACACCAACCTTCACCCACACACCAACCTTCACCCTCACACCAACATGCACCCTCACACCAACCTGCGCCCACACACCAACCTGCGCCCACACTCCAACCTTCTCCCTCACACCAACCTTCACCCACACACCAACCTTCTCCCACACACCAACCTTCTCCCACACACCAACCTTCACCCTCACACCAACCTTCACCCTCACACCAACCTTCTCCCTCACACCAACCTTCTCCCACACACCAACCTTCACCCACAAACCAACCTTCACCCACACACCAACCTTCACCCACACACCAACCTTCACCCACACACCAACCTTCACCCACACACCAACCTTCACCCTCACACCAACCTGCACCCTCACACCAACCTGCGCCCACACACCAACCTTCACCCACACACCAACCTTCACCCACACACCAACCTTCACCCACACACCAACCTGCGCCCTCACACCAACCTTCACCCTCACACCAACCTTCACCCACACACCAACCTTCACCCTCACACCAACCTGCGCCCACACTCCAACCTGCGCCCTCACACCAACCTGCACCCTCACACCAACCTGCGCCCACACACCAACCTTCACCCTCACACCAACCTTCTCCCTCACACCAACCTTCACCCTCACACCAACCTTCACCCTCACACCAACCTTCTCCCTCACACCAACCTTCTCCCTCACACCATCCTTCGCCCACTCTCCAACCTGCGCCCACACACGATCCTTCGCCCACACACCAACCTTCACCCAGACACCAACCTTCTCCCACACACCAACCTTCTCCCTCACACCAACCTTCACCCTCACACCAACCTTCACCCTCACACCAACCTTCTCCCTCACACCATCCTTTGCCCACTCTCCAACCTGCGCCCACACACGATCCTTCGCCAACACACCAACCTTCACCCAGACACCAACCTTCTCCCACACACCAACCTTCTCCCCCACACCAACCTTCACCCTCACACCAACCTTCACCCTCACACCAACCTTCTCCCACACACCAACCTTCACCCACACACCAACCTTCTCCCACACACCAACCTTCACCCACACACCAACCTTCACCCACACACCAACCTTCACCCTCACACCAACCTTCACCCACACACCAACCTTCTCCCACACACCAACCTTCTATCACACACCAACCTTCACCCACACACCAACCTTCTCCCACACACCAACCTTCTCCCACACACCAACCTTCACCCACACACCAACCTTTTCCCACACACCAACCTTCACCCACACACCAACCTTCACCCACACACCAACCTTTTCCCACACACCAACCTTCACCCACACACCAACCTTCACCCACACACCAACCTTCTCCCTCACACCAACCTTCACCCTCACACCAACCTTCACCCACACACCAACCTTCACCCACACACCAACCTTCACCCACACACCAACCTTCACCCACACACCAACCTTCACCCTCACACCAACCTTCACCCACACACCAACCTTCACCCTCACACCAACCTTCACCCACACACCAACCTTCACCCACACACCAACCTTCTCCCTCACACCAACCTTCACCCTCACACCAACCTTCATCCACACACCAACCTTCACCCACACACCAACCTTCACCCTCACACCAACCTTCGCCCTCACACCAACCTTTACCCACACACCAACCTTCACCCTCACACCAACCTTCACCCACACACCAACCTTCACCCACACACCAACCTTCACCCTCACACCAACCTTCTCCCTCACACCAACCTTCTCCCACACACCAACCTTCACCCACACACCAACCTTCACCCACACACCAACCTTCACCCACACACCAACCTTCACCCAGACACCAACCTTCTCCCTCACACCAACCTTCTCCCTCACACCAACCTTCACCCTCACACCAACCTTCACCCTCACACCAACCTTCTCCCTCACACCATCCTTCGCCCACTCTCCAACCTGCGCCCACACACGATCCTTCGCCCACACACCAACCTTCACCCAGACACCAACCTTCTCCCACACACCAACCTTCTCCCTCACACCAACCTTCACCCTCACACCAACCTTCACCCTCACACCAACCTTCTCCCACACACCAACCTTCACCCACACACCAACCTTCTCCCACACACCAACCTTCACCCACACACCAACCTTCACCCACACACCAACCTTCACCCTCACACCAACCTTCACCCACACACCAACCTTCTCCCACACACCAACCTTCTCCCACACACCAACCTTCTCCCACACACCAACCTTCACCCACACACAAACCTTTTCCCACACACCAACCTTCACCCAAACACCAACCTTCACCCACACACCAACCTTCTCCCACACACCAACCTTCACCCACACACCAACCTTCACCCACACACCAACCTTCTCCCTCACACCAACCTTCACCCTCACACCAACCTTCACCCACACACCAACCTTCACCCACACACCAACCTTCACCCACACACCAACCTTCACCCACACACCAACCTTCACCCTCACACCAACCTTCACCCACACACCAACCTTCACCCTCACACCAACCTTCACCCACACACCAACCTTCACCCACACACCAACCTTCTCCCTCACACCAACCTTCACCCTCACACCAACCTTCACCCACACACCAACCTTCACCCACACACCAACCTTCACCCTCACACCAACCTTCGCCCTCACACCAACCTTCACCCACACACCAACCTTCACCCTCACACCAACCTTCACCCACACACCAACCTTCACCCACACACCAACCTTCACCCTCACACCAACCTTCTCCCACACACCAACCTTCACCCACACACCAATCTTCACCCTCACACCAACCTTCTCCCACACACCAACCTTCACCCACACACCAACCTTCACCCTCACACCAACCTTCACCCACACACCAACCTTCTCCCTCACACCAACCTTCTCCCTCACACCAACCTTCATTCACACACCAACCTTCTCCCTCAC
The DNA here is from genome assembly GCF_040958095.1 of Procambarus clarkii. Classification (NCBI taxonomy): domain Eukaryota; kingdom Metazoa; phylum Arthropoda; class Malacostraca; order Decapoda; family Cambaridae; genus Procambarus; species Procambarus clarkii. The sequence continues at coordinate 8,190,822 of NC_091167.1, read as the reverse complement.
ACCAACCTTCACCCACACACCAGCCTTCAACCTCACACCAACCTTCTCCCTCACACCAACCTTCACCCACACACCAACCTTCTCCCACACACCAACCTTCACCCACACACCAACCTTCACCCACACACCAACCTTCTCCCACACACCAACCTTCACCCACACACCAACCTTCACCCTCACACCAACCTTCACCCTCACACCAACCTTCACCCTCACACCAACCTTCACCCACACACCAACCTTCACCCTCACACCAACCTTCTCCCTCACACCAACCTTCTCCCACACACCAACCTTCACCCTCACACCAACCTTCACCCTCACACCAACCTTCACCCACACACCAACCTGCGCCCACACACCAACTTTCACCCACACACCAACCTTCACCCACACACCAACCTTCACCCTCACACCAACCTGCACCCTCACACCAACCTGCGCCCACACACCAACCTTCACCCTCACACCAACCTTCACCCACACACCAACCTTCACCCACACACCAACCTTCACCCACACACCAACCTTCACCCTCACACCAACCTTCACCCACACACCAACCTTCACCCACACACCAACCTTCACCCACACACCAACATTCACCCTCACACCAACCTTCACCCACACACCAACCTTCACCCACTCACCAACCTTCACCCTCACACCAACCTGCACCCTCACACCAACCTGCGCCCACACACCAACCTTCACCCACACACCAACCTGCGCCCACACACGATCCTTCGCCCACACACCAACCTGCGCCCACACACCAACCTTCGCCCACTCTCCAACCTGCGCCCACACACCAACCTTCTCCTTCACACCAACCTGCGCCCACACACCAACCTTCTCCTTCACACCATCCTTCGCCCACTCTCCAACCTGCGCCCACACTCCAACCTTCTCCCACACACCAACCTTCACCCACACACCAACCTTCACCCACACACCAACCTTCTCCCACACACCAACCTGCGCCCTCACACCATCCTTCGCCCACTCTCCAATCTGCGCCCACTCTTCAACCTGCGCCCACACTCCAACCTTCACCCTCACACCAACCTGCGCCCACACTCCAACCTTCACCCTCACACCAACCTTCACCCTCACACCAACCTTCACCCACACACCAACCTTCACCCACACACCAACCTTCTCCCACACACCAACCTGCGCCCAGACACCAACCTGCGCACACACACCAACCTTCACCCACACACCAACCTTCTCCCACACACCAACCTTCACCCACACACCAACCTTCTCCCACACACCAACCTGCGCCCACACACCAACCTTCGCCCACACACCAACCTTCACCCACACACCAACCTTCTCCCACACACCAACCTTCACCCACACACCAACCTTCTCCCACACACCAACCTGCGCCCAGACACCAACCTGCGCCCACACACCAACCTTCACCCACACACCAACCTTCACCCTCACACCAACCTTCTCCCACACACCAACCTGCGCCCAGACACCAACCTTCACCCTCACACCAACCTTCACCCTCACACCAACCTTCACCCACACACCAACCTTCACTCACACACCAACCTTCTCCCACACACCAACCTGCGCCCAGACACCAACCTGCGCCCACACACCAACCTTCACCCACACACCAACCTTCTCCCACACACCAAACTTCACCCACACACCAACCTTCTCCCACACACCAACCTGCGCCCACACACCAACCTTCGCCCACACACCAACCTTCACCCACACACCAACCTTCACCCACACACCAACCTTCTCCCTCACACTAACCTTCACCCTCACACCAACCTTCACCCACACACAAACCTTCTCCCACACACCAACCTTCACCCACACACAAACCTGCACCCACACACCAACCTTCTCCCACACACCAACCTTCACCCTCACACCAACCTTCTCCCACACACCAACCTTCACCCACACACCAACCTTCTCCCACACACCAACCTTCACCCACACACCAACCTTCACCCACACACCAACCTTCACCCACACACCAACCTTCACCCACACACCAACCTTCACCCACACACCAACCTTCACCCACACACCAACCTTCTCCCACACACCAACCTTCACCCACACACCAACCTTCTCCCACACACCAACCTTCACCCTCACACCAACCTTCTCCCACACACCAACCTGCGCCCAGACACCAACCTGCGCCCACACACCAACCTTCACCCACACACCAACCTTCTCCCACACACCAACCTTCACCCACACAACAACCTTCTCCCACACACCAACCTGCGCCCACACACCAACCTTCGCCCACACACCAACCTTCACCCACACACCAACCTTCACCCACACACCAACCTTCTCCCTCACACTAACCTTCACCCTCACACCAACCTTCACCCACACACAAACCTTCTCCCACACACCAACCTTCACCCACACACAAACCTGCACCCACACACCAACCTTCACCCACACACCAACCTTCATCCACACACCAACCTTCTCCCACACACCAGCCTTCACCCTCACACCAACCTTCACCCACACACCAACCTTCTCCCACACACCAACCTTCACCCACACACAAACCTTCTCCCACACACCAACCTTCACCCACACACCAACCTTCTCCCACACACCAACCTTTACCCTCACACCAACCTGCGCCCACACACCAACCTTCTCCCACACACCAACCTTCTCCCACACACCAACCTTCACCCACACACCAACCTTCACCCACACACCAACCTTCACCCGCACACCAACCTTCACCCACACACCAACCTTCACCCTCACACCAACCTTCACCCACACACCAACCTTCACCCACACACCAACCTTCGCCCTCACACCAACCTTCTCCCTCACACCAACCTTCACCCTCACACCAACCTTCTCCCTCACACCAACCTTCTCCCTCACACCAACCTTCTCCTACACACCAGCCTTCACCCTCACACCAACCTTCTCCCTCACACCAACCTTCACCCTCACACCAACCTTCTCCCTCACACCAACCTTCTCCCTCACACCAACCTTCTCCCTCACACCAACCTTCTCCCTCACACCAACCTTCTCCCTCACACCAACCTTCACCCACACACCAACCTTCACCCACACACCAACCTTCACCCTCACACCAACCTTCACCCACACACCAACCTTCACTCACACACCAACCTTCGCCCTCACACCAACCTTCTCCCTCACACCAACCTTCACCCTCACACCAACCTTCTCCCTCACACCAACCTTCTCCCTCACACCAACCTTCTCCTACACACCAACCTTCACCCACACACCAACCTTCACCCACACACCAACCTTCACCCTCACACCAACCTTCACTCACACACCAACCTTCTCCCTCACACCAACCTTCACCCTCACACCAACCTTCACCCACACACCAACCTTCACCCACACACCAACCTTCACCCACACACCAACCTTCACCCACACACCAACCTTCACCCACACACCAACCTTCACCCACACACCAACCTTCACCCACACACCAACTTTCACCCTCACACCAACCTTCACCCACACACCAACCTTCACCCTCACACCAACCTTCACCCACACACCAACCTTCACCCACACACCAACCTTCACCCACACACCAACCTTCACCCTCACACCAACCTTCACCCACACACCAACCTTCACCCACACACCAACCTTCACCCTCACACCAACCTGCACCCTCACACCAACCTGCGCCCACACACCAACCTTCACCCACACACCAACCTTCTCCCTCACACCAACCTTCTCCCTCACACCAACCTTCTCCTACACACCAAACTTCACCCACACACCAACCTTCTCCCACACACCAACCTGCACCCACACACCAACCTTCGCCCACACACCAACCTTCACCCACACACCAACCTTCACCCACACACCAACCTTCTCCCTCACACTAACCTTCACCCTCACACCAACCTTCACCCACACACAAACCTTCTCCCACACACCAACCTTCACCCACACACAAACCTGCACCCACACACCAACCTTCTCCCACACACCAACCTTCACCCCTCACACCAACCTTCTCCCACACACCAACCTTCACCCACACACCAACCTTCTCCCACACACCAACCTTCACCCACACACCAACCTTCACCCACACACCAACCTTCACCCACACACCAACCTTCACCCACACACCAACCTTCACCCACACACCAACCTTCACCCACACACCAACCTTCTCCCACACACCAACCTTCACCCACACACCAACCTTCTCCCACACACCAACCTTCACCCTCACACCAACCTTCTCCCACACACCAACCTGCGCCCAGACACCAACCTGCGCCCACTCACCAACCTTCGCCCAGACACCAACCTGCGCCCACTCACCAACCTTCACCCACACACCAACCTTCTCCCACACACCAACCTTCACCCACACACCAACCTTCTCCCACACACCAACCTGCGCCCACACACCAACCTTCGCCCACACACCAACCTTCACCCACACACCAACCTTCACCCACACACCAACCTTCTCCCTCACACTAACCTTCACCCTCACACCAACCTTCACCCACACACAAACCTTCTCCCACACACCAACCTTCACCCACACACAAACCTGCACCCACACACCAACCTTCACCCACACACCAACCTTCTCCCTCACACTAACCTTCACCCTCACACCAACCTTCACCCACACACAAACCTTCTCCCACACACCAACCTTCACCCACACACAAACCTGCACCCATACACCAACCTTCACCCACACACCAACCTTCACCCACACACCAACCTTCTCCCACACACCAGCCTTCACCCTCACACCAACCTTCACCCACACACCAACCTTCTCCCACACACCAACCTTCACCCACACACATCCCTTCTCCCACACACCAACCTTCACCCACACACCAACCTTCTCCCACACACCAACCTTTACCCTCACACCAACCTGCGCCCACACACCAACCTTCTCCCACACACCAACCTTCTCCCACACACCAACCTTCACCCACACACCAACCTTCACCCACACACCAACCTTCACCCGCACACCAACCTTCACCCACACACCAACCTTCACCCTCACACCAACCTTCACCCACACACCAACCTTCACCCACACACCAACCTTCGCCCTCACACCAACCTTCTCCCTCACACCAACCTTCACCCTCACACCAACCTTCTCCCTCACACCAACCTTCTCCCTCACACCAACCTTCTCCTACACACCAACCTTCACCCTCACACCATCCTTCTCCCACACACCAACCTTCACCCACACACCAACCTTCTCCCACACACCAACTTTCACCCTCACACCAACCTTCACCCACACACCAACCTTCACCCTCACACCAACCTTCACCCACACACCAACCTTCACCCACACACCAACCTTCACCCACACACCAACCTTCACCCTCACACCAACCTTCACCCACACACCAACCTTCACCCACACACCAACCTTCACCCTCACACCAACCTGCACCCTCACACCAACCTGCGCCCACACACCAACCTTCACCCACACACCAACCTGCGCCCACACACGATCCTTCGCCCACACACCAACCTGCGCCCACACACCAACCTTCGCCCACTCTCCAACCTGCGCCCACACACCAACCTTCTCCTTCACACCAACCTGCGCCCACACACCAACCTTCTCCTTCACACCATCCTTCGCCCACTCTCCAACCAGCGCCCACACTCCAACCTTCTCCCACACACCAACCTTCACCCACACACCAACCTTCACCCACACACCAACCTTCTCCCACACACCAACCTGCGCCCTCACACCATCCTTCGCCCACTCTCCAATCTGCGCCCACTCTCCAACCTGCGCCCACACTCCAACCTTCACCCTCACACCAACCTGCGCCCACACTCCAACCTTCACCCTCACACCAACCTTCACCCTCACACCAACCATCACCCACACACCAACCTTCACCCACACACCAACCTTCTCCCACACACCAACCTGCGCCCAGACACCAACCTGCGCCCACACACCAACCTTCACCCACACACCAACCTTCTTCCACACACCAACCTTCACCCACACACCAACCTTCTCCCACACACCAACCTGCGCCCACACACCAACCTTCGCCCACACACCAACCTTCACCCACACACCAACCTTCTCCCACACACCAACCTTCACCCACACACCAACCTTCTCCCACACACCAACCTGCGCCCAGACACCAACCTGCGCCCACACACCAACCTTCACCCACACACCAACCTTCACCCTCACACCAACCTTCTCCCACACACCAACCTGCGCCCAGACACCAACCTTCACCCTCACACCAACCTTCACCCTCACACCAACCTTCACCCACACACCAACCTTCACCCACACACCAACCTTCTCCCACACACCAACCTGCGCCCAGACACCAACCTGCGCCCACACACCAACCTTCACCCACACACCAACCTTCTCCCACACACCAAACTTCACCCACACACCAACCTTCTCCCACACACCAACCTGCGCCCACACACCAACCTTCGCCCACACACCAACCTTCACCCACACACCAACCTTCACCCACACACCAACCTTCTCCCTCACACTAACCTTCACCCTCACACCAACCTTCACCCACACACAAACCTTCTCCCACACACCAACCGTCACCCACACACAAACCTGCACCCACACACCAACCTTCTCCCACACACGAACCTTCACACTCACACCAACCTTCTCCCACACACCAACCTTCACCCACACACCAACCTTCTCCCACACACCAACCTTCACCCACACACCATCCTTCACCCACACACCAACCTTCACCCACACACCAACCTTCACCCACACACCAACCTTCACCCACACACCAACCTTCACCCACACACCAACCTTCTCCCACACACCAACCTTCACCCACACACCAACCTTCTCCCACACACCAACCTTCACCCTCACACCAACCTTCTCCCACACACCAACCTGCGCCCAGACACCAACCTGCGCCCACACACCAACCTTCACCCACACACCAACCTTCTCCAACACACCAACCTTCACCCACACACCAACCTTCTCCCACACACCAACCTGCGCCCACACACCAACCTGCGCCCACACACCAACCTTCACCCACACACCAACCTTCACCCTCACACCAACCTTCTCCCACACACCAACCTGCGCCCAGACACCAACCTTCACCCTCACACCAACCTTCACCCTCACACCAACATTCACCCACACACCAACCTTCACCCACACACCAACCTTCTCCCACACACCAACCTGCGCCCAGACACCAACCTGCGCCCACACACCAACCTTCACCCACACACCAACCTTCTCCCACACACCAAACTTCACCCACACACCAACCTTCTCCCACACACCAACCTGCGCCCACACACCAACCTTCGCCCACACACCAACCTTCACCCACACACCAACCTTCACCCACACACCAACCTTCTCCCTCACACTAACCTTCACCCTCACACCAACCTTCACCCACACACAAACCTTCTCCCACACACCAACCTTCACCCACACACAAACCTGCACCCACACACCAACCTTCTCCCACACACCAACCTTCACCCTCACACCAACCTTCTCCCACACACCAACCTTCACCCACACACCAACCTTCTCCCTCACACCAACCTTCTCCCTCACACCAACCTTCTCCTACACACCAAACTTCACCCACACACCAACCTTCTCCCACACACCAACCTGCACCCACACACCAACCTTCGCCCACACACCAACCTTCACCCACACACCAACCTTCACCCACACACCAACCTTCTCCCTCACACTAACCTTCACCCTCACACCAACCTTCACCCACACACAAACCTTCTCCCACACACCAACCTTCACCCACACACAAACCTGCACCCACACACCAACCTTCTCCCACACACCAACCTTCACCCCTCACACCAACCTTCTCCCACACACCAACCTTCACCCACACACCAACCTTCTCCCACACACCAACCTTCACCCACACACCAACCTTCACCCACACACCAACCTTCACCCACACACCAACCTTCACCCACACACCAACCTTCACCCACACACCAACCTTCACCCACACACCAACCTTCTCCCACACACCAACCTTCACCCACACACCAACCTTCTCCCACACACCAACCTTCACCCTCACACCAACCTTCTCCCACACACCAACCTGCGCCCAGACACCAACCTGCGCCCACTCACCAACCTTCGCCCAGACACCAACCTGCGCCCACTCACCAACCTTCACCCACACACCAACCTTCTCCCACACACCAACCTTCACCCACACACCAACCTTCTCCCACACACCAACCTGCGCCCACACACCAACCTTCGCCCACACACCAACCTTCACCCACACACCAACCTTCACCCACACACCAACCTTCTCCCTCACACTAACCTTCACCCTCACACCAACCTTCACCCACACACAAACCTTCTCCCACACACCAACCTTCACCCACACACAAACCTGCACCCACACACCAACCTTCACCCACACACCAACCTTCTCCCTCACACTAACCTTCACCCTCACACCAACCTTCACCCACACACAAACCTTCTCCCACACACCAACCTTCACCCACACACAAACCTGCACCCATACACCAACCTTCACCCACACACCAACCTTCACCCACACACCAACCTTCTCCCACACACCAGCCTTCACCCTCACACCAACCTTCACCCACACACCAACCTTCTCCCACACACCAACCTTCACCCACACACATCCCTTCTCCCACACACCAACCTTCACCCACACACCAACCTTCTCCCACACACCAACCTTTACCCTCACACCAACCTGCGCCCACACACCAACCTTCTCCCACACACCAACCTTCTCCCACACACCAACCTTCACCCACACACCAACCTTCACCCACACACCAACCTTCACCCGCACACCAACCTTCACCCACACACCAACCTTCACCCTCACACCAACCTTCACCCACACACCAACCTTCACCCACACACCAACCTTCGCCCTCACACCAACCTTCTCCCTCACACCAACCTTCACCCTCACACCAACCTTCTCCCTCACACCAACCTTCTCCCTCACACCAACCTTCTCCTACACACCAACCTTCACCCTCACACCATCCTTCTCCCACACACCAACCTTCACCCACACACCAACCTTCTCCCACACACCAACTTTCACCCTCACACCAACCTTCACCCACACACCAACCTTCACCCTCACACCAACCTTCACCCACACACCAACCTTCACCCACACACCAACCTTCACCCACACACCAACCTTCACCCTCACACCAACCTTCACCCACACACCAACCTTCACCCACACACCAACCTTCACCCTCACACCAACCTGCACCCTCACACCAACCTGCGCCCACACACCAACCTTCACCCACACACCAACCTGCGCCCACACACGATCCTTCGCCCACACACCAACCTGCGCCCACACACCAACCTTCGCCCACTCTCCAACCTGCGCCCACACACCAACCTTCTCCTTCACACCAACCTGCGCCCACACACCAACCTTCTCCTTCACACCATCCTTCGCCCACTCTCCAACCAGCGCCCACACTCCAACCTTCTCCCACACACCAACCTTCACCCACACACCAACCTTCACCCACACACCAACCTTCTCCCACACACCAACCTGCGCCCTCACACCATCCTTCGCCCACTCTCCAATCTGCGCCCACTCTCCAACCTGCGCCCACACTCCAACCTTCACCCTCACACCAACCTGCGCCCACACTCCAACCTTCACCCTCACACCAACCTTCACCCTCACACCAACCATCACCCACACACCAACCTTCACCCACACACCAACCTTCTCCCACACACCAACCTGCGCCCAGACACCAACCTGCGCCCACACACCAACCTTCACCCACACACCAACCTTCTTCCACACACCAACCTTCACCCACACACCAACCTTCTCCCACACACCAACCTGCGCCCACACACCAACCTTCGCCCACACACCAACCTTCACCCACACACCAACCTTCTCCCACACACCAACCTTCACCCACACACCAACCTTCTCCCACACACCAACCTGCGCCCAGACACCAACCTGCGCCCACACACCAACCTTCACCCACACACCAACCTTCACCCTCACACCAACCTTCTCCCACACACCAACCTGCGCCCAGACACCAACCTTCACCCTCACACCAACCTTCACCCTCACACCAACCTTCACCCACACACCAACCTTCACCCACACACCAACCTTCTCCCACACACCAACCTGCGCCCAGACACCAACCTGCGCCCACACACCAACCTTCACCCACACACCAACCTTCTCCCACACACCAAACTTCACCCACACACCAACCTTCTCCCACACACCAACCTGCGCCCACACACCAACCTTCGCCCACACACCAACCTTCACCCACACACCAACCTTCACCCACACACCAACCTTCTCCCTCACACTAACCTTCACCCTCACACCAACCTTCACCCACACACAAACCTTCTCCCACACACCAACCGTCACCCACACACAAACCTGCACCCACACACCAACCTTCTCCCACACACGAACCTTCACACTCACACCAACCTTCTCCCACACACCAACCTTCACCCACACACCAACCTTCTCCCACACACCAACCTTCACCCACACACCATCCTTCACCCACACACCAACCTTCACCCACACACCAACCTTCACCCACACACCAACCTTCACCCACACACCAACCTTCACCCACACACCAACCTTCTCCCACACACCAACCTTCACCCACACACCAACCTTCTCCCACACACCAACCTTCACCCTCACACCAACCTTCTCCCACACACCAACCTGCGCCCAGACACCAACCTGCGCCCACACACCAACCTTCACCCACACACCAACCTTCTCCAACACACCAACCTTCACCCACACACCAACCTTCTCCCACACACCAACCTGCGCCCACACACCAACCTGCGCCCACACACCAACCTTCACCCACACACCAACCTTCACCCTCACACCAACCTTCTCCCACACACCAACCTGCGCCCAGACACCAACCTTCACCCTCACACCAACCTTCACCCTCACACCAACATTCACCCACACACCAACCTTCACCCACACACCAACCTTCTCCCACACACCAACCTGCGCCCAGACACCAACCTGCGCCCACACACCAACCTTCACCCACACACCAACCTTCTCCCACACACCAAACTTCACCCACACACCAACCTTCTCCCACACACCAACCTGCGCCCACACACCAACCTTCGCCCACACACCAACCTTCACCCACACACCAACCTTCACCCACACACCAACCTTCTCCCTCACACTAACCTTCACCCTCACACCAACCTTCACCCACACACAAACCTTCTCCCACACACCAACCTTCACCCACACACAAACCTGCACCCACACACCAACCTTCTCCCACACACCAACCTTCACCCTCACACCAACCTTCTCCCACACACCAACCTTCACCCACACACCAACCTTCTCCCACACACCAACCTTCACCCAGACACCAACCTTCACCCACACACCAACCTTCACCCACACACCAACCTTCACCCACACACCAACCTTCACCCACACACCAATCTTCACCCACATACCAACCTTCTCCCACACACCAACCTTCACCCACACACCAACCTTCTCCCACACACCAACCTTCACCCTCACACCAACCTTCTCCCACACACCAACCTGCGCCCAGACACCAACCTGCGCCCACTCACCTACCTTCACCCACACACCAACCTTCTCCCACACACCAACCTTCACCCACACACCAACCTTCTCCCACACACCAACCTGCGCCCACACACCAACCTTCGCCCACTCACCAACCTTCACCCACACACCAACCTTCACCCACACACCAACCTTCTCCCTCACACTAACCTTCACCCTCACACCAACCTTCACCCACACACTAACCTTTTCCCACACACCAACCTTTACCCACACAAAAACCTGCACCCACACACCAACCTTCACCCACACACCAACCTTCACCCACACACCAACCTTCTCCCACACACCAGCCTTCACCCTCACACCAACCTTCACCCACACACCAACCTTCTCCCACACACCAACCTTCACCCACACACAACCCTTCTCCCACACACCAACCTTCACCCACACACCAACCTTCACCCACACACCAACCTTCACCCACACACCAACCTTCACCCACACACCAACCTTCACCCACACACCAACCTTCACCTACACACCAACCTTCTCCCACACACCAACCTTCACCCACACACCAACCTTCTCCCACACACCAACCTTCACCCTCACACCAACTTTCTCCCACACACTAACCTGCGCCCAGACACCAACCTGCGCCCACACACCAACCTTCACCCACACACCAACCTTCTCCCACACACCAACCTTCACCCACACACCAACCTTCTCCCACACACCAACCTGCGCCCACACACCAACCTGCGCCCACACACCAACCTTCACCCACACACCAACCTTCACCCTCACACCAACCTTCTCCCACACACCAACCTGCGCCCAGACACCAACCTTCACCCTCACACCAACCTTCA